>NW_009926300.1:0-34236 GCF_000696875.1 Nestor notabilis
GCCCGCCCGGTGCCCCCTCAGCTCCCTCTCCTTTCGCCCCGCCGCAGGGTGAACCCGGGTTTCCAGGCTCAGCTGAAGCTCTACGAGGCCATGGGCTGCGCCGTGGACAGCAGCAGCGCCCTCTACAAGCGGTACCGGCTGCAGATGCCCACGCAGAGATACCCCGGGGAGTAGCGGGGCCGGGGGGCGCATCGGGCTTGGGCTCTGGCAGGTGCGTGGGGAGAGGCTTCGTGCAGTGTCCCAAGCAGGGTGATCCCTGTGGGACTAAGTCTGTCCCGAAGGGAACACAGAAGGCCGTGTCAGAGCTGATTGACTTGGAGCATTGCACTCAAAGCAGTTGAGAAACATTCACATTGTACTGGCCCTAAAGAATTCAATGGGGAAAAAATGTGTCTCTGTGAGATGCCCGAGAAATGAGGTCCATTAGGAGCTGCTCTCTTTAGCAAAATGCAGAAATGTTGAAGGTCGATTTGATTTGTTTCCTGATTTATAGATACCTGGCTAAGCAAAGTGAGCATCCTCTAAAAAGAAGTCAGCAACAACAAAATTGGCAAATGCAAAACTGAGAGTTGAAATCAGGATATGAAGTAAAATTTTATACTTTGGTTTGCCAAAGGGTGACTGCAGTAGAAATGTGTACATATGTGTAATTTTAGAGTAAAATCATAATCCATAGCTTTTTTGCAGGATCTCAGTGTAGCATATTCAGTATGACAGTGCTGTCTCCCCTTGTGTGTCATTCTCCTTAGCAGTTCCCATTCGTAAGCTGACTTGTGTGCACTAAAAGACTGTCAGAACTAAGTCCTTCTCTGCCTTTGCTTTCTGTGTAAATATGAACATAAAGCAAAATGCAACTATTTCACCCTTGTTAAGGCTGAAGTCTAGATCCTGGTTCCTTGCATTAAGTGAATCCCAGTCTTAGGTGTGGTGGGGTGAGGCTCTTTCATTTTTATCTTATCTGATGGAGTTGGTGTGTGGACAAATGAATGTGACAAAGGTGATTTCTGCATGCTGTGGCGGAGGCGCAGTGCTGTCCTGTCCCACATGCAGCACGGCTGCGTCCGTCTGATTCACAACTTGGTACTGACACCTCTGCAGAACTTCAGGACTTGCCTCGAGAGGTCTTTGCTGTTGATCCAACCAATGTATGTCAGACTCCAAACACAGAGGTTCTCTACAGGTGCAGGAAATGCAGGTACTGAACCTTCTCTATTTTAGCATGAGATGTAATTCTGTAATGGACTCCAGAGAAAAATAGCCTGTGTAAATCACTGTCACTGTCAGGACAGGGATGAGCTCTTGCCTGAGTTTCCATGCCATGTGTGCCCACAAAATCAGATAAATAAAATCTTATGACAACCACAGTTTCTTGTTCCTTGGGGTTGTGTGGCACTTGTGCAGCGTGACCTGCTGCCTCCTGTGGACCAGCATAATCCCACTGGGCTCTGAGCAGCTTGCTCTGAGACCATGACTTCTGGTTTGTTTTTGACAGTTGGCTTCTCCAGAAGAAACTTCTGGTAAATGTGTAGATTTACTGCATTTTAACTACCTTTCATGGCTTGCTTTAAGTGAAACTGAATAATGCTGCTGTTTCTTAGCCATAGGTTTCTTCAAATATATGAACATAGATTTAAAATTTTTGTAGGCAGGAATTGTTTTAAAACAGGTCTAGATAAAAGGATACAACAGTGGGGCAGAGCCCAAAACTACACTAGTCACTAGATGTGTCAAGACACAACCCTAAAAGAATGAGTGCCTTCTAGACTAAATGAAAACAACCCCAAACCATAGGGTTTGTAATCCTGTTTATTTACTGTCAGGAGGTCCATGTCCATGTTTCCTGTTGTCTGTAGTTTCCCCAGTAAAATCCCAATTACTTTTTCTTCTTTTCCCCCTCTCTGTCATGGCGGGCAGGCGTGCTCTGTTCCGAAGTTCCAGCATCCTGTCTCACATGGAAGGAAGTGGCCCGACAGCCTTTGTCCACAAGAGGATAACGGACTCTGCTCAGCTTTGTGGTGACAGCCGTGAGAAGTGTACCTCTTACTTCACTGAGCCCGTGCAGTGGATGGAGCCAGCGTTGCTTGGAGTAATGGAAGGACAGGTGATGGGCAGCATGTGCTTTAGTCTTGGATTTTATTCTTTCTAGGAGGCAGAACAAACTCTTCCTGTTCCCTGATGCAAAAGCCCCCCACACCAGGACCTAGGTCTGCCAGCCCTTCTGGCATGAATTTTCCAGCTTGTGAACATATTCTTAAATATCCTTTTACAAGGAAGGGAACTGGTGATAGTACTGGGCTGAGACCACTACCCAGGGTGTTGGACAGGGTTTATCTGCTGTTTGGTTTTAGTGTGAGAAAAAGAGTTTGTGGAACTTAAAGCTGTTGAGGTCTTGGGCTGACTCAGGCTTTCTGGAGATTGGCAGAACTGTCCTGGAACCACACCGGGTCCAAGCAGCTGCATTTCCACACCCTCCCTTCTGCCAGCACAGTTGGCTGCTATACCTTAGGGCTAAACATCTGTGCCAGGTTAGCTTCCCTGTCTGTTTTTCAGCCCATTTACCTTCTCTGAAGTGTTACAAAGGAAGGAGCTGGCTCAGCAGAGGTTGTCACAATGAACGTGCCATAGAAGTACATTGAAGTAACTCTCCATCTGCATGTGCCTTAGACTGGGTCACGTTTTTTTCTTGCAGCTGCTGTGCCCCAAATGCACATCGAAGCTGGGCTCCTTCAGCTGGCGGGGGGAGCAGTGCTCCTGCGGCCGCTGGGTGACACCTGCCTTCCAGATCCACAAAAGCCGCGTGGATGAAGTGAGGACGCTGCCAGTCGGGAACTTCCACGCTGCCAAAACCTGAACTCCTCAGTTCTCTCAATGGATTTCTTACCATTAATAGAGAACTGGCCAGGCTGCAGTTGCCAGGACCGAGCTTGTGACCTCCACCCCTTTGGGAGGCAGTGGGATTACTTGCACATCTGCTCTGTTCAAGCTTGCTGTATCTCTAATATATGTAAAATAGTAAAACATTTCCATCAAAGAGGCGTTACACAGTGGTCAAATAGGTACAACAATGCCTGAATATAATGTTTTCAGTATATTCTCACTTTGTGTGGTGGTATTTACAGGTGGTTTCAACTCCTTATTGAAAAGGAATGCTAACTTCTGGGCTGTGGCTAGCACTGATGCTGCTTTTCCCCTCAAGAGGTTCCAATCACTTTGTCCAGCTTTCATATTTAGAGATTTCAGGAGGTATATTCCATAGAGCAAGGAAATACTTTCAGGCTCCGCCAGACTGATTTAAAGAAATCCCTAAAATGAAGTAGTAAGGTTTTAAGCAAGCTGTGAGCTGTTCTGAGAGTATGCTGCACACACCACAGGGGCACAGCGTTGGTTTGGGGTAAGAAAAGAGGACAGATAAAACCTACTTTAAATCAATTTTATTTTCATTGACTTCAACGTATTTTTTTTATTTTCTTTTTTACACAATTTCCTGCAACATACATTATGAAATATACAAGATAAAGTAGGTGGTAGAGTTCTGCCCATCTTTTAGCTCCTCCAACAGGTGTGGAGGAAAGACCTGCAGGACACAGTGAACATCAGAATCTCAACACTGAAAACGGACACAAACCAAAAAAGACAAAAATATATATGAAACTGTTTGAACTGGTCACACTTCAGGGCCAGGTACAGCACAATAAATATTAGAACTGCATTATCTTAGACATCTTCTGTAAAGTTTATAACATCCTCTGTTTAAAGAGATAAGAACATCTGGTTTCTAGCATGAAATGCTACATAGTACAGTGGTGAAGGGTACAAACAATGAGGAATCCAGCAAGGGCTTGGACAGTGACTACTCATTCACACATGCTCATTGGTAAAATAAACAGCATACACCATAAGTTCAGTGAGCTGTAAACTTAACCATTCGCTACCAGGATATCAGCTGGAGTAGCAGTTGCATTTTCAGAGAACCAAAAGTAGTTAATCCCTTTAACTTTCAGCCGGGCTCTCCCCTAACGAACAGCAAGTTGATACCATAACGGAAGTGGCAGCATTTGGTCCATAGTGCAAGATCCCTTTGCATCACTACTGTTGAGAGCTGGCAGCTGGTGGCAATACCTCCACGCAGAATTCATGCTTGCACAGCCACGCCACCACCACAGTGTCACTGACCCCAGGTACTGTCTGATGACATAACAAAGCAGTAAATGTCAGCTGGAAGCCAGCTGGGTGCAGGCAAGCAGCGCTGGATGCCACCCAACACAAGCAAGAGGCAGAGACTGGAGAGGGTGCCAGCATTTCTGTCTTTCTCCACAGCAGTGGGCTCCTGGAGTGCGACAGAAAGGCTGTTCATTCCTCACCTCTTAGTATTTGCCAGTCAGCAAGCTCAAGCAGCAGCGGTTTCAGCTGCTTGACAAGAGTGCCTCCAGAGCACAAGGCCAGAGTCACTGGTTTCTCTTGCATTGCCATCAACACGGCAGGAGTAACTACATTTTGTACTTTGCAGCCTTCCCCCTGTTCATCCCCCGCCCCCAGTTTAGCATCATACATTCCTCTTACACGAGAACCAGGGACCTTCTGTGCCACCACCAAACAGGCCATGTGAGCACAGGTGGAGGAGGAAGGCTGGGCACACGCTTTCCCTTCCTTAGCACAACCTGGGCATTGCACTGGGAGGCAGAGCACCACAGAGGAAGGGCTGCCTTCCTGGTCCACACGCATGGCATCTCCGAAACTTGCCACCTGCATCCTGCAGTACATGGCAGCAGTCACAAGCTTCACTAACTAAAGCAGCTGAGTGTCATGAAATCTTATGGGGTGAGTGGGAGGCAAGAAGGTCAAATTCTGCTGGAAGCTGAGCACCTATGGCTTTGATTTTAGCTGATGCAGAGCCCAGCAGTCCTATCTGTATTAACTAGGAAGATAAAACTGTATTTCTCCAGGGTACAGAAGTACACTGGTCACTTGTACATGCTCATCTTCTAGTCAGTCCCTTCTTGGAGAGATCTAGAACTACCATGTTTAAACACTGACTCAGCTGAGGGCTGCAGAGGGGTCAGAGTACTGAAGAATTTCTGGTTGTATCAATGCATCAGCAGAACATGGTCAAAACCTCTTTGAGAATAGGGAGTTCTATGTCATGATAGTCACTTTGCAAAGCATCAGATGTAAATGCCCTTACCTGTGCCAGCTCAGAACGTACCGCATGACTGCATTAAGATATACACCTCCTCTGCCAGTACAGCTCAGCTGGATACATCCCAAAGTGAAAGACCAGTTACCAAGAGAGCTGGGAGAGGCAAGGTGAAATTCTTCCCACCCTAGAAGTGTACAACAGCATTTCCTCACTCAGCCAGGCCCATTCACACACCACACACCATTTCAGACACACAAAGCAATGCCAAACACAAATTAGGAGGAATGTTTTGTAAGGACACTCTCTGAGTATGAACAGGGAAAAAACATAGGGCTATTTATCAACTCAAGTACTGTTGCATCATTCTTTTAAGGTAGGGAAGCAAAGGAGCTGAGATGAGGAATTGAGAGGACAAACTGGAGTGGTCACAGAGGTCAAGTCTAGTCTTCCAGACTGCGAAATGCATTCTGCATATCCTCAAACAGCTGAGCATAGTCCGCCTTGATTTTTGTTTCACCATCTTTGACAGGGTCCTGAAAGATAACACAGCAAGTGAACAGCTCCATGAGGAAAAGCCTTGGGTACTTTAGACAAACCTGCTTTGCCAGTGCTGTCATTTCTTGCCCTTGGGATTTACCCTTGCCAACTGCAGAGCAGGCATTATAGCTCCTGTCTGTCTCACTGACAGCCATGAGGTTTAAATCTCATCGTCTTGACACATTCAGGGAGCAGACAGGATGGACACTGGACAGAGATTTTCTTTCATGTGCAGGGTTACTTTATTGAAAAGCAAATGATTTGGTGAGGATTCAGTAATAGAGAGGGTCTTAGTTAATGCTGTGTGATTCAAGAGCTGCAGTCGTTAGTACCAGCTCCTATCCCTAAACCACTGTGACTCAGAAATGCTCTGTTGTACTTTCTGGGGTGCATCCCCTCGTAAGTGCAAGAGTTACTTTGCCATCATTCGGAGGTCACTTGGTTCCAATTCAAATCTTAGTGTGCAATCATAAGCTCAAACCCATCTTTGCACAGCTTCGAAGTATTTCTTGGAATACTTTTCATGAAAGACAAAGGCAAAAAATGTACCAATCGACTTCTGCAGCTCTGAGGCTGCAAGGCCTTCCTGTGAGAAGCAGGAACTGCCAGGCTCTGAAACCTGCTCAATGTCTTCACCATTCCCGTCTCAGCACTACATTTCTCTGGGCCAGCGCAGCTCTCAGGAAACACAGTGGACTTACATGTGTGGATGCAATCCTCCTTCATTGTCTCTCCAAAGCAGACAGACTGCAAGATGCAGGGCATTTAAATTTTTGTGCCTTTTAAACTGTTACCCAGGAAATGTAATTTTCCTAACTACTCCTGTATTAGAGGCCCAGCTCCTCTTACATGTATTCAACCCCTGGCTTCCCTTTTTCAGTCCACCATTCTCCTGTATGCCAGATGTCTTCTGGTGGCCAGGGTTTGTAAAAAGTCTTACTTCCCCTGTCTCTATATAACAAGCTCTCAAAGCAGCTCATGTTGGTAAATGTATCTTGTTATGTTCTTGATGCTTTGAGAATATACACCAGGGATCTGCTTACTGCAGAAACAAGCCAAAGAAATAAAAAACCTGCAGGAACAGAATCCATTGGCACACCAGAACACTTAAATTTAACATAATTTTATCCTAAGGTACTTGTTCTTGAAAGATTTGCAATGATGGCTTTTAAGAGTTACAGCAGTTACATTATTCTTCAAAGAGCATATTCCTTAGCTTCTTTAACATCAGTTTCTTAGCTTCTTTAACATCAGTTTCTTAGCTTCTTTAACATCAGTTTCTTAGCTTCTTTAACATCAGTTTCTTAGCTTCTTTAACATCAGTTTCTTAGCTTCTTTAACATCAGTTTCTTAGCTTCTTTAACATCAGTTTCTTAGCTTCTTTAACATCAGTTTCTTAGCTTCTTTAACATCAGTTTCTTAGCTTCTTTAACATCAGTTTCTTAGCTTCTTTAACATCAGTTTCTTAGCTTCTTTAACATCAGTTTCTTAGCTTCTTTAACATCAGTCAGCATCACAGGTTACTGTCCTACCAGGAGCTGCTACACCAGCATGCTCTGGATGAGTTTGAGGAAAACTGTACCCTAAGAAGTTACCCAGAGCAGGTGCTCCAAGACACTTGTTTTCCCTTTCGCTCATGTTGAAGTTACTCCTCCCTTCCCCTCCTCCTTAAGTCCTCTGCCTTAAGTCCTGAAGCCATACACAGCACATGTCACGTATTACTGCAGGAGACTAGGATTTCTTTCCTTTACTTCCATTTAAGAGTATGCCGTCAACATTTCTATCATTCACTTTTTAGCACATTCCTGGATTTAAACTTGAGGCTGCTTTTATCTGCTAATTCTCCTTAGAACATGTTATGGGGTTTTACGTAAGTTTATCACAAAACCCCCAAACAAACAGCAAAGGTGCTTGTACTAGTACCACGATACATGTAACATAGAAGAGACTCTCCAAGGTGGGAGTGCTGAGGCTCTGAAGCCAGTATCACCTGCCTGGCTTCCATACTGACCATTCCCATGCTCACAAGCTAAAACCAGTTCTTAAGTGCATTCACAAAGTCTCTATTCATAGATCTTTATCTAAGGCAACTGATGACCACCTTTGCCTTCCAGAGGCACTGGGAGCTCACAAAAAGCAGTGCCACCCAGTTTCTTCCAAACATACCTTGAACTTCATGGAGGTAAGTCTGTAGAGGATCTCGCTCATGTTCTCTCGGATGATGGACCACGTGATCTTATTGTCACTCTGCGCTGTGGTTTCTACAGCACGGCGTGCCATGTCATAGAATGCAATCATATTGGAAAGCATTCCCACTGTTTTGTAGAAAGGGCAGAACCTGATGGGACAGGAAAGGATCGGTCAGGCATCTTGTCACAGTTAACAGAATTTTGCTCCTGCCTTCACAACTCAGAGTTCTCACCTGACAGAAGGAGTGCTACCCTGCTTTACTCCAGGCATTTTGAATATGCACTGTCAAAGGCACGTTTTTAAATAAACAGATCGTAGACTAAGACAATCATCCTGGAGGGAGGCTTCTGAAGCAGCACCCAAACACTGAGCAAAACAGGAGAGAACAGGAACCATGGCTGTAGAAAGTCTCACTTTTCAATCTCTGCCAATGCTAACAAGAAAGGGAAAACACCAGAGCAGCCAACGAATTCCTCCTTCCTATTTTGTCCATCATGGGAGCAGGCATCCTCCAAGCTGCCTGGGATGACCTGACAGCTCTGCAATATTCTTTGCTCACAGGAAAAAGAGTGTTTCTGTGACAAGAGCACTCCACACATAAAAAACCCTCCATTTTTAACGGATGGATGACTGCCACAGAAGGTGCCTTATTATTATTTATACCCTGCATCATGCTACTTCCTGTGCTTCCCTATCACATACAAGCATGCTTGCCCCAGTAACCTAATCAAAGGCACGCACTGCTACAGAATGATGGACATCTACATTTTTAGTGATGAAGTATCGAAGGTCTCCTGATCTACCTGAGCAGGGGAGCAAGATGAAGTACAAAAGGCCCTTCTGTCAGGCTCTTAAAAAAACACAAAGATAGCATAGAAAGCAGCAAAGCAGACAGGAATTAGTATCACACTACAGAAAAGATCCAGTATTTTTTTTAATGGATCCAATTTACTCAGGAATTATGCATCAGTAACTGAAAGCAGATTCTTGCAATCTCCCATGTATTGCCAGAATAATCAGGAAGACTTGGATGTTGTCTCTGAAAATAAAGTACTCCTCCTCAGGAGGACATGCTATTGCAGAAACACTGGTTAAATGAACAACAGATGAGGGCCTGAGAAACTCAAAGGGTGTGACTGCATTTGGGAAAGGGCTGCATGCCTTGGGTAAGACAAAATGAATACACTGTTCAGTGGCCTACCTAAGCACAGCTCTTCCATTTGCATGCTAAGTGCAATTTCCAAGTAAATAGCTATCTAAATGCAGACTAGACAAGACTAAGAGGGCAGAGCAGCCAGTCAGATCTCACCTGTCGTAAGGCGTATAACCATTCTGTTGCAAGAAGTCATCTTTTATCAGCTTGGCAACCTCCAAGGTAATTTTATCTGTTTCTGCCAAGGAAGCCTAGAAAAGTAAGGCACACTGTTAGTTTAGCTAGGGCATGACATGTCCTGGCCAAGAACCGGTATCTTTCAGTACCTGTTTTCTTCTGATCCTCTTAAGATGGCTTTCAGCAGAATTCTGTCTTTGGGGCATTTCTCACTCCCTGCTCTCTGCTCTAGGCAGGTCAATTTCATTGATTGTCAAGTTAAGATGGGCCAAACTGCCACTAAGTCTATCTGATGATAAACAATGGAAAGGAAGTTTCCTTTAATAAAATGGAAAAGCCACCAGATAAAAAACACACATGGCTTTGCTACAAGGTACGTTAGAACATCACCTTCCTACATAAAGAGATCAATTCATTTTTACCTTCCTGAATCTTTATGTCCATGGAAGAAAAACTAGATCTCAGTAAGTAATCTTAAGGATTTGATACTATCCTCCACAGCCACCAACAGGCTTTCCCTGTCTGGCATTCAAGAAAAGCAAAGAAGTTAATGACAGTGCCTGCCATACTCCCCGGGACAGCCACAACCCTGCTGCACACTGCTGCTCTTGGCACTACAGGTCACCCTCCTCTGCCTTCACTGTCCTTTTGCTAAAGGGGGCAAATTGAGTTTCAAGTACCTCAGCTTGCTTTCTGCACAGGAAGTTTGGGCCTTCTTTCATGAGGAGACTAGCAGAAATCAGAGCTAATAAGAAAAAAAAAAAAAAAAAAAAAAAAAGGAAAAGTATCTGATTGTTTTTCCACAATTCCCCCTTTCTAAATGTTTGTTGCACTTGTTGGCCAAGCCCAGGCTGACAGACACTGTTAAAGGTACCATCTTTGAGATCAAGATCACCAGTTTCAGTACTTCTATCATGGGAATAATGGCCTGTTACAAGCGCTGGCTTATCAATATCCCTTCCACACCAAAGAACTGATTCTACCCTGCTCTGTAAACTAGTCTTTTAGAACATGGTTTTGCAAATAGAAAACTGCAGAAGACTCCAAGATCACATTTCCTTTTCTTCGAAGACACATCTAGAGAGCTCTGCTAGGAAGAGCTGGTGAAGGCCTCATCTTACATGGGCTGAATCATCAGTGAATAGGGAGATCACCAGGAGAAAGCTCCCTCCAAATAACTATAGTTAATACAAGATCACACACACTATTATGACCCTGTAAATCAGCAAAGTTCACTCAAATCTCATGGGATTAAGTTACTGTCAAGTATGTACTGGGCACCTGTCAGTTATTGTGTTTACACTGCTAAGCTGAAACACAAGAGTTTCCACTAGGTCCCTTTTTTGAGGGTTCTCAAGGGAAATATTCCTGTCCAAGTTCAGCTTTCTCTCCAAAACAGTGAAGCAAATGAAGGAAATTAAAGAATGCCAGTAAAGTGGAGCCATATGTCCTGTCACAACGTTTGTAGAGAGACTAGGGAATCACCAGGCCTCAAAAAAAGCAGGCATTGCTTCTGTTTTTTACAGGCCAGCTTGTAAATGCTAACACCTCTGTTCTACAGCTGGCAACATGGCTTCTAATAAACTGTAACCCTTCAGATGACATCAACAGTAAAGATCAGTTTGTGTCATTTCTCTTGCAAAACTTACTTACTACTGTAAGTTACAGCAAAGGGCGTTTCAGCAGAATGAGAACATTGAAGCAAGAAGCTACTTAACTCTTAGATGCTCTGCAATCTAATTTATATTAGAAAAGCAGCATCAAGCCAAGGTTCATCCAAAAAACACTTTGTTATTAGGAGTCAAAAAAGAAGAAAGTTGGAAAGTTCCTCAGAGCTGGTTACTCACCTTCCCCACAAGCTGCACAATCTCTGCAAGATCCTCTTCCTCCTGTAGGATCTCTTTGGCTTTTGTCCTGAGAGGGACGAACTCTGTAAAATGCTTGTCATAGTACTCATCCAGGGCACGTGTGTATTTGCTGTAACTGATCAGCCAGTTGACGGAAGGGAAGTGCTTGCGTTGTGCCAGCTTCTTATCCAGGCCCCAGAAAACCTGGCAGAAGCCAGAAAGATCAACCAGTGTTCCATATAAAAAAAGAACCAAAAATAATTGAAGGCAATTATAAATAAGTACAGCAAGCAAGTTTGCACAAAGGCAATATGGCAAAGGCTATCACAAATGAGAGCTTCAGAGAGAAAAAGAAAGAAACACCTCATGAGGGAGAAGTCAGCATTACAATGTCAATACTGGAGTCTTAATTAAGTGGGGACCTATCAGATGTAACTCCTTTTTCCTGAACAGGGCTGCAAGCTGTTACAAGATATTCTTCTCCCAGTCAGCTGCTCTGAGGACTTTTTTGTGGTTTCAATGCACCTATTAAGAGTGATTCACATCTCAGCTAAGAGCAGCCACATTTGAAGTACAGCTCAGTGGGCAGCAACTGGGAAGCACATAGATGTTCCTGAGCAGTCGGCATTGGAAGGAATTGCTGCCTTCACTTCCTCTTCCAAAGGGATCTCAAAATGTATCAGTTCAGAGACCAGCTCATAAGGCCACCTTTTACACTCTTAGAACATCTTGCAAAGCACCCTACAAAGCTGCCTGTGTCAAATCAAAGCTCTCACACCCCTGCCACTGGCACAAATGCACTGAAGCATGATCATTTCGAGATCAGCAAAGTGGACAGAAGAGCTGAAACATTGTGGGACATACCTGAACAATGCCCAGAGTAGCAGAAGTGACAGGATCAGAGAAGTCACCACCTGGGGGAGACACACTGAGTAGGAAGAGATAAGGAAGAATCATCAGATTACCACTGAAAACACAAAAGTCAACACGATTTCAAGTAACAGATCACAAGATTCCACAGCAGAAAGTGTTTGATGCATACCCACACAGGTGTTGTATCAGATACACCAGGAAATAGTTGTATCAGTGACTGACTGACAGTACCAAAGTATGATTTCAGTCCCTTTAGCTCCAGGAAGTAACTCCAGCTTGGATTATCAAACCTAACTCCATGAGAACAGATTCAGCAAGTGTACTGATAGAATACTGAGACACAGTGCAATGATTATTCTACAAAAAACAATATCCCAGTTTGAAATTATTTGAGATATTCACCTATACAATAACCACTTCAATTTCATTTGGGCTTGATACCCTAATATATGCCTCATCAGACAGAAAATAACTAACATCATCTGACTCAAAAGCACAATTCATTTGTGTATGGATGTTGTAGGCAGCAGAACTAAGCAGATCAAAAAATGGACTCTAGGTGTTCTTAGAGATGCTGGAGCATCTCCTCAAAACATGTGGTGTGAAGTTCGCTTGCCCACAGTATGATATATACAAATCAATGTCACCTCTAAGAATATCTGGGGACCACATGCCCATGGCAGCTTGAGATATGCTGCTCCATGTAATTCTACTCTATTTAAGCAAGAGAATCATGACTCATTGTGCCCCCAAGCACACACACTGCTGCTCTAATTGCCCCTTCTTTCATGCTCTGAGCATGGTTTGACATACTTTTCAGTGACAGCTCCTCCCTGAGCCATGTGCTCCAATTGCTGCAAGTGACTGCAAGTCTGCACCTCACAGAACTACCTGTCCACATTCATTCTTTCTGCCCCCACACACCATTTAGCAGCAGCTCTGGGTGAGCAGAGACTAAATATCTACCTACTCAACCACGTATTTTTAGTTCTGCAGCTGCTCAGAGCAATAAGACTTTTTTTGTCTGAAAAATAGGTACTTTGAGATACAAACACACAGAGGAAGAGCTGCAGCCAACGCAAAGCAAAGCAATGCAACACTCACGCTCCAACAATGCTGACGCTGCCTTCTCTTTCAGGATTCCCCAGGCACTTCACTCTGCCAGCTCGCTCATAGAAGGAGGCTAGACGGGCACCAAGGTAGGCTGGATAACCACTGTCTGCAAATGTCAACACACAGAAATGGAGTCAAAGGCTCAGAGTTTAAAAGATGCTTTTACAAGGCTAGACTGAGAAAAGACTACTCACCAGCTGGCATTTCAGCCAGTCGCCCGGAGATCTCTCGGAGGGCCTCAGCCCATCGGGAAGTGGAGTCTGCCATCATACTGACATGGTAGCCCATGTCCCGGAAATACTCAGACAGGGTGATTCCTAGAAAAAAGACAACAGCAGACTCAGCATAAGGTTCAGAAAGGAATTCTATGCTTTCATGTTGTCACCAAGATGCAAATAAGCCAAATTATCTAAGTTCACATTTGGATGGAAACAGACACTGGAAGTTAATTCTTTCTTTCCACTGAATCATGTCCTTGCTGTCTTTTTATTTCTTCTCACTCTTCCCATTTTCACTTATGAACCACTCTGGCTCATCTTACATTCCCATGTATCTCTTTGAAGAGACATGGCAATGTCACTGATGTTACTCCTTGCCTCACTGAAACCATGAACAAAGCTTCTTCTTATCGTAAAATGTCTTCTTCCCTTTCAAACTACCAGAACACAACAGTGAGAAAAGGCCATGTTTTATCTTAATGATCTGACAAATTTTCATAACAAAGAACTTAAAAAAGCACTATAAGAGGCTGCAAAGGAAAGCAGAGTAGCCTGCCAACTCAGAGACTCCTAATCCTGCCCAGTAAGTGGCTGTACTTGTCAGCAAAACACTATTCATAAACAAAAGCTTATATAACTAAAACATGGAGACAAACCTACATGACAGCTTGTGCAGTACATTCACCTTATAAGCAAAATTTTCTCAATATTCAAAAATCATAACTATGTACGAATTCAATTAAGACACTAGGACTTCATGCAGGCAAGGTTCAAAAGGGTTGACTTCTGAAACTAAGCAAGTTTCTTGGTGCTGACCATCTCAGGAACTGGAAACGCTACAGCATGATGGCTGGCTCTACACACAGCCTTTTCTAGCCTCCTGTAAGTCTTACCAGTATAGATAGAGGCTTCTCTGGCAGCCACAGGCATGTTGGAGGTATTTGCTACCAGAGCTGTTCTCTTCATGATGCTTTCTACTTTGCCATCAACTTCCATTGTTAGCTAAAATGCAAGAGAAGAAAAATGCAGCAGTAGCAAGGTGTTTGTTGGTTTTTTTTGTGGGGTTTCTGGTTTTTACAGTATTACTCCCTTTATATCAGGATCCTCTCCTCACAGCTACTCTACCAAGAGCAGAGACTAGAGGATACTATGCTGGTTTGCCTCCCAGACTGCACACAGCTTAACTCTTTACTGCACTGCCTCATCTCATCTTCTGCAATTGGCAAATCTCTATTGATCCCATCCAAATGAGTAATGACAAATCCAATGCATCAGGAAATACATTATCCTCTCTTAGCTTACTAAGCTGGAAGAGCCAAAAAGTTGTATCCTTCACCTGTATCCTAAGACTGTTTAGAACCTGAGAGCTTTTTTCCCCTAGTGTCCTGGGTTCAGCTACAGCAGTCGTTTTTCTCCTTCTTAGTAGCTGGTGCAGTGCTGTGTTTTTGACTTTCAGCCTGGGAACAACGCTGATGACACCGATGTTTTTAGTTGTTGCTCAGTAATGTTTACTCTGACCAAGGACTTTCTCAGTCTCATGCTCTGCCAGGGAGGAGGGGAAGCCGGGAGGAAGCAGAGACAGGACACCTGACCCAAACTGGCCAAAGGGGTATTCCATACCACAGCACATCATGCCCAGGATAGAAACTAGGGGGAGTCATCCAGAAGGCCAGATCACTGCTCGGGTTGGGCTGGGTATCGGTTGGCAGGTGGTGAGCAATTGTATCCTCTCCCCTTGTTATTTCCCTTATCATTATTATTAGTAGTAGTAGCAGTAGTGGTTTGTATTATACCTTAGTTACTGGACTGTTCTTATCTCAACCCGTGGGAGTTACACTCTCTTGATTCTCCTCCCCATCTCTCCGGGAGTGGGGGAAGGAAGAAGCGGGGGAGCAAGCAAGCAGCTGCATGGTTCCAAGTTACCGGCTGGGCTTAAACCACGACACCCATCTAAAATGATCCAAGTTTGTCTTTGACAACTAGATATTAAACCACATACATAAGCCCAGTGAAACCTCATAAACACCTGAACAGAATGCATATCCTGCCATTTGTACAGAATTCCACTTACGAATACACTGGGATTTATCTTTTTTCATAGCCACCTCATCTTGACTTTCCCATCTCATAACTAACCAACACATCCAAGCCCTCTACCTCTTATTTCTGACAGTGGAGTTTCCCTAACAGTTCAGACTACCTGGCTTCTTTCCCATATTTTACAGAAGAACATGCCACAACTAATTCACTAACATATAACAACAGGTAGAACGACTAGTAAGCCATTGCTTTTTTTGTTTTGTTTTAACCAGGCATTTTCTCCCTCCTTAAAGAAGGCATTCCAAAGCCTCACATGTCACACTATTATCTGGTAACCATTTGTATCACCACCCTGCACCCTGTACATACAAATGCTGCATTTGCTATGCATGGTTAAGTTAGAAAAGTTAGAGACGTTACCAGCAAAAGATAAGGTGCTTTATTTTAAAGCACGTTAAAAGGTACACCCAAAAACTAGTCCAGATATTTACTGAGGGGCCACTGAAATAATTCCTGAATGAGCCAAAAGGGATTTCTGCTGCTACAGCCAGAACTTACAGCAGGGAGGCAAGAAGGTCATTTTGAGTCACTGTGCCAATATAGTACGTTACTCAGTTACAATACCACAACAACAGCAAGTTTAGTCTCCATGAATTCTCCATACTAACCTCAGGGAAATCTCTCAGTACTTCAGACATTTCATTTCCTCGTTCTCCACAGCCTACATAAATGATGACATCACTGTTGGAGTATTTTGAGAGAGACTGAGAGATCACAGTCTTCCCACAACCAAATGCCCCAGGGATGGCTGTTGTACCCCCTTGTACACACCTGAGTAAAGAAAAAGAACTCTGATTTGCAAGGAACAAAAAACCATCTCTCTCATATCTTAAAATATGTTTCCCAATAAACTCCCTAATTAAAAGCAGAGTGACAGGAGCCACGTTCAGTGCTGTGGGTGAGAAACACAGAGGTATTTCACTAAACCAAAAGACTGAGGGAATAAACTATCCTTTTCCTCTACTGCCCTTGAAGTACATGAGTTCTGCTGGTAAAACAGCTAGACCTTCAGGCTTGAAACATAGCAGTTCCCACAGCTGGAAGCACTGACAGAATGCAAATGCTAAGAAAAGAACTGTACTTAGCTGTACCTTATAAGAATAAGCAGCATAGTATTTTAGGACCAGAATTACTGAATTCAGTGTCTTGGAAGTTTGCTGCTTAAATAAGCATTTTGTGCTACAGTTACATGCAACAGTTTCTACAAATGGTGACCCCATAATCATTGGGAACTGTGCATCCTCAAGACCATGGAAAGCAATCCTACTGATGTATTCAAATGGAGGTATCAAGCTTGAAAGTTACAGCTTTTCTGTAGGCTTGGCATGATTATGTTAAGTTTATGCTTGTCCATTCTTTTCTAGATTAATGCACTAGAACTATCTTGTTAAACTCATCCTCCTTTTTCCACTAGTAGGATCTCTTGCCAAATACAGAAATATGATGAATTCAGCAAAATATTTTTTGAGATTATGCTGTGAATACACAGTGAAAGGTTGGGGTCTATTTGCCCATAAAAAAAATTAAGGCCTCTTCCCTCTGATTCTCCCCAAAAAAGAGATTTCTTACATACCATAAAAGAAGTACTACTTACGGGAAGAGGGCATCCAGGACCCGCTGGCCAGTTAATAAAGGATGATTGGCTGGCAACTTCTCAGTAACAGGACGGACTTGACGCACAGGCCAGACCTGGACCATAGTGAACTTCTCCTTCACGCCTTCAAACTCCAGCTCTAAGACAACATCCTAACAGACAGCACCAGACATCTGAAGTAAGCAAACAGCTGCAGTGGACCAGCATACAAATTCTTGTCTCAATTACTCTGCACAACTAGGTCTTTGACACTACCACCAACTTCTCAGAACTTCAATATGCTATCAACCTCAGGGGAAGGCTCTTTCCCATATCATATTTAATTTACAATGCTACTGAGGGAAAAAGAAGTGCAAGACAAAGCTTCAACTAAAAATATGCTTCTGAAGAGCAACTGAATTTTACATATTCATACGATAGTGTAGATCCCCACAGAGGTCAGCAAACGTGGCATACTCAAGTCCCATTGTGAAGCCGTACATAGAATATAACTGCACAAGATAATCATGTAATCCCTGCAGGCAGGTCAGCAGAGTTGATCATTAACTCAGACGCTGTTGCATGAGACACTTTCTAGTTGTCATCATGCAGAACAGAAAGAGTACATCAACCCTATGAGAGAGACATGGAATATATCAGCAACTGCTGTTTGGGATACTTACTGAAGTGTCATAGTTTCCTGGCGGAGCAATGTATGTAACTGTACCCCTGTTCCGTGGAGGTAGCATGATTTTGTGTTTGATAAGGGAGTTTTCATTTACAATACCATAAATATCTCCACCAGTGATGTGGCTGCCAACCTGGAATCAGAATGGGTGTATTAGTCATAAGCAAGAACTCCAGCTTTAAAAAAGAACCTTAATAAAGTAACTATAGCTATTAAGTCTAGCACTGTGATTACTCCCTTTGTAAATGCATTGTTAGAGCACAGTAGCCCATTTGCATGCATCATTACACTAACACATTGCTAGCAACACTATCTGGGTTCAGGTGTCTTTCAAGGCTCAGACAGTAGCAATTAGTGACTGATGCAAGGAATCTTCCTCATTTTTTGTACACCTCTCAGCCTAAAGTGTTAAGCAGAGAAAGAATATCATATACTAACCTGCAGGCTTGGAAAAAAAGATGCTACCAAGGGTTAAAGCCATGACATTTTCCAGCTCTAAGGCTACCTTCATTTGCAAAAATATGTGCCACGGTCATCCTTTTTGCTTAGTCCAATTCCATGAGCTTCTTTCTTTACAGTTTTGCAAATACATTAAAACTTTCCAAGTTTCCCAGATGCAGCAGGAACACACCGTGAGTCACATCGAGTAAGTTTTGGTGGTCCCCATCCAGGCTCATACATCACTACCACCTCCCAACACAAACTGCGACAACCATAGCTTCAGCAGTCCCAGCCCTGGCACTCTGCTCCAGCCCTAACCTCTGGGGGTAGAGGAGCAAGGGGAGAAGGCTTGTCAGAACCTACCCGCAGATTCTTTGAAGGTGTGAATTCCCATTTGATATCTCGACTCAAAGCTGACACGTTGACACCTCTAGGGATATAGATACTTTTGGTCAGAGTGCTGATGTCCGAGAGAGGCCTCTGGATACCATCAAAAATAGCTCCCATGATGCCAGGCCCTAGTTCCACTGACAGGGGTTTGCCCGTACGGAGTACAGGATCTCCTACAGAGACACCAGCTAAAGATTTGCTGAGGAAAAGTTCATCCAGAGCCAGAGGAAGAAGGTACCACATTCACAACATCATCTAGAACCTCCTTTCTGACTCTAAGGTAATATTTTTATGACTGTATTACCCATCATCATTTGAGAAGCATGTATGCTTTATACTCAAATCAAGCTGAAATTGCTAAAGCAACAAAGCTACTCATTCTAGGGGTAAGTACCCTGCTTCAAGTTAACTGCATGGATGAGTTTGCTGGAGTGCCAGGCAGCAGTATGACAGAACATCAAGCATTTCTTACATCTTCAAAACTAGAAAACAGGTTTGATTGTTAAAGTCAGACAATGTTACGAAATATATAGATTTTTGTTTGCTAGAGAGCACAACTGTTTTGACCTTGAGCCTCGCACAGCCTTTTTGACAGCAGTTTAATTTTAATGGGAGTTTGTCCAAGATCAGCATTATTTCCCTCCTTTCCAGTATTAAGCTGTCCAGTCTATGCACTAACTCCAAAGATGCACAGTGGACTCCTGAGAAAAGGGCCAACAGCCTGGAAAAAGGCCCTGCTAGAATACAAAAGAAAACACCAAAACCCTATGCATGACTGAAAAGATTAAATGCAAGCTGACTTCAGAGAGCCCTGTGGCAGACTCCGCTCATGAGAAACCTAAGAGTAAACTATACTCAAACTTGTTCCATGTACCATTGGAAGGCTACTAGGTATTACAATGATGATGCCATCTAAAATGATAAATAATTAGGTACAGAGAGGAGCTAGTCACCAGTTTACCATCCAGCTCCTCAGAACAAAGCTTTGGGAGCCAGCACAGGTTTTTCCCTAGCCTCTACAGAGGGAGAGCCAAGTGTCAAGTTTAAAAGAGTACAAGGGAAAAAAAAGTCTGGCTTCAAGTTTTATGACTTCTTTTCTGACATTCTCTCATCTATGTGTAATAAAAAATGTATTTTATTTTAACTAGATTAGGACACATGCTGTGTTCTAGCTGGACCAGGATTCTCTAAGCACACTGCAGAAGCAAAAATGTAATCTATTATGTCTGACAAAGTACTCTGCCCAGAAGGCAGAGTGCCTTCTTATACAAGCATAGTTTTCAAAAGCAAAGAAAATAAATGCAACAAATACTGCTTGATAGTTTTGCCATTTATAGTTGGTATTTGTCAAACAACTTCCTTAACAATGAGCTCTACTATTTAAATTAAAATTACCTTAAATTCTAAGGTACACGTTATTTGATTTCCACTTGAAATCTCCTCAGCACATACCCGGGCAAGACAAGATTTACCTCAGAGCCATCAGCATTTACCAAGGATGTGCAGAACAGATGTCCTGCTGGCACTGGAAGTACCCAGTGCTGGTCCCACTCAGCTTTGGTCATCACCTTCACTCTCATCACCCCTGTGCTCTGGACTGAGCAGTCTGGCAGGCCCAGAGGCATCAGTGGAAAGGATACATGTTTCTTCATACACCTGAACAGTTGCCAAATCACCTTCCAGTCGGATGATCTCTCCCACCAGTTCACTGTGGCCTACTCGTACCAGTTCATACATAGCAGCGCCTGCCATGTTGCACGCCGTGACCACTGGAAGAGACAGGCACAGGGTGAGTCATTTTCCTACAGCTCAGGAAATTTATCCATCAGAAGTTAGTAAGAACTGCACAGCATAAGCCCGGGATTCACTCAAATCAGAAGTGCATTTTTAGTTTCACAAAAGGAGTAAGTTGGCTGCCACAAATCCTGGTATTTCTACTTTAAAAGATAGAAGTTTCCTTATACTTTTCACACTGCTCCTTTATGTTCAGTAAGAGGATAGTATCAGAATGTAGTAGGTCACAGACAATTCATGCCATCATCTTTTACCTGTCTTGACAGATGGTGAATGTTTAGCATTTTAGAGACACAGTGACCTTTGACAGACAAGTTACATAGACACTGCCCCCTTTCAGTGAGGTAGGCCACATTCCCATCTGATGAAATTAAAACATACAGGAAAATTGATACCTGATAGTTTCATAAACCTGTGGCTGGGGACCAGCATTTTCAAGTCACTCAAACTTCTGTTTTGCATTTGGATGCTCACATAACAATCTATTTCCATGTGTAGATGAAGCCAAGGTGCCTGCTAAAGGCAATACATGCCCTTGTATTAGGCAGATGCATTGTAGGCAGATGCCTACAAAGCTTTTAAGGAAACACTATTTTGCTATTTTGTAGCAAAGTGGTATGAGGGCACTTAACTTTCAAAAGATGAAGACTGTTTTACAGAATGTTTTGGGCCTTAAACCTCCTACTGTTTTGAGTTAGATTTCAGCAGGTCATACATGAGGCCTAGCTGCTTTAGGACAAAATTTATTATGTCTTTTATACTGTAATCTCAATCTTCCACACAGGGTTCACATATTTACATAAAAAATATATTTCCACTTTTTAGGAAATAAAGCTGTTGGTTTTAAGCAGCACTTCTGCAGTTACGGAGTTGGCAGCTAAAGAATAGGTATTTATTTAGGTAGACACGAGCCAATGATTATTACTCATCAAATAAGCTGCATTAACAAAAACACATGCTATTCCTCTGTTCTCACTTTCGCATCCCTTCCTTTACCTCTTGAAGAGAAGGCAGATGGGAGCAGAAAAGCTGGTAGAGCCTGCACGTATTCAAAAGCTGTTACCATCAGAGCCTAAAGAAACTATTTAAGCTGATAAAGGAGGAGGAGGAGTTCTCCTTCTCCCAGTCTTACTACTACCACACTGTGCCACCATCCCTGACCCTTCAGCTGAGCTCCTCCAGCCTACAGTGCAGTAATACAGAACAGCTTGACCCTGGGGAAGGACTGAGTATTCCAGAGATCACCAGGTCAAACTGTGTTTCAGTAAGAATGGACTATGCATCTCTCACCCTTTTATAGAAGCTTAATACACTGGGCCTGCAGATTTCTGACCAAGTGGCTTTCTCTCATACAGAAAGCTTACTACCTTTGGTATTAAGCCTGATTCTGCTCATTACATCTTTAAATAAGATAAATTAGCAGTAACATTCTGTTAGTATATTTCTTAATATTTTACCAGACCAATCAGTGATCCTTCTTAAAAAGCACCCCACCCCACCCCCCCGCCAAAAGGAAAGAGAAAAAGCCCCACCCAGAGCTCTACTATACTTCTCCACTTCCAGGTGAACAAGATTAACAAGACACTAAACAGAACCTATGAAATACCCACCAGGTCCTGAGACTCCATGGACATAACCAACAAAAGCCTCTCTTTCCTCATCACGGATCTTGGGTAGTTTGGAAAAGTTCATTTTGCCCGTTCAACTGTAGAGAAGGAAAAAAGAGTCAGTCCTGAGGAATACACACATGTTGTAAGTTTCTCCTCTTCCTCCCTCTGTTCTCTCCTTGTTTCCAGTGAGAAAGAATTCTGAACTCATACAACCTGAAGCACCTTAACCACACTGATTTTAGCTACAAAAAGTTAAAAGGTAACTTATTTAAACAAACAAAAGAACTAACATCCCCTATTGCAGAAAACCAGGAGCGGAACATCACTCCAGTACGCTCCACAAAACACTGCCGAGTGAAACAGTTACACTCCAAAAATGCCATAACATTGCTGGACTACTTCCAAGCCCAGTAACAGGATATTTAAACAATGGAGAATCTCTTCTGTCTTCCACATCTCATCTATTCTCCTTCAAAACATGGAGTGTCTATGATTCTGAGCATGAGAATGTTCTGGTGCTGCTTTACTGCCTCAGGTATCTAAGAAGCAATACTACAAATATTAATTGTGAAACTTCTATTTTTGCTATCTTAAGCTGCAGAATCAAGAGCCCTCAGAGGAAGAAACAAACATTTCCACAAGCACACAAACACGTGAGCTCTCTCTAGATGCCTCACAGTGAGACATTACACAATCCTTGCTCTCAGTGAAACCCATGGAGCATTACAGGAAAATTGTGCTGAATAATGCCCCAAAACCCCTACTTGCAGCAGTTAAAAACTTGACTGCTCTCTCTTGCCTGTCACTGTTTAGGGAACACAAAAAGCTGTTTTAGAAACAGACCTCCTCCATCCACATTTGTCCTATGATCGACAGTTGGGCTGGCCTGCTTCTGGTGCCGATAAGAGTAATGGTTTTGCTTTGTCAGCCCTTATCATGCTTTGTGTTACCTTGGAAACTGACTAGTGCTCGAGAAGTGTGAGGCAACTCTCTGACCATGTCTACCATCCAGCACTGGTGAAAGGCACAGTATGGCAGCCCCAGCGTATGATGCTGTGGTTTGGTGACATGAACTGGGTGAAGCATCTGTTGACACTCGCAGTCTTTGCAAGCATAACCTAACCCAGCAGCTTCTGCAAGGCAGCAAATACAGCGGCATGCTCAGGCTTGAAAACCTGACCTGTCTACTATGAGGAAGATGACAGCTACATTGCCACCCTATCCACCATCATTAAAGGATGCTTTTCTGCCTGCTCTTCAGTAGCAGCAGGTAACAGACACCTGCTGTTCTTAAAATCTTATGACTGTTTCCCAGTTTTTTAATACTACACTAACAAGTCCTCTGGCCGTCAGCCTCTTCCCTCATCTAAATGTTTTAAAAACGTTGGCTCGGCCCTGTAACAAAAGGATCAAATGATTCCAAACTCCTGTGCATCCTGAAAGAACAGCTTCTTCCAGGCTCCATGTCTCACTGTAGTGGATTGTGTTCAACATGGCTCCCACTGATTTATTTCACAACAGCCACCCCAACAGCTGATCATCACCAACAAGAAGTGGAAGTGCTAACTGCTCTCAAGCTCAAAAGCAGAGTCAGATGTCAGGTATGTGTTAGACCCCTCACCTCTCCATAATGACAGTTCATCCTTTAAGCTGCCTGTTGTCTAGGCCCAGAAGGCAATTTGAATTTCACTGCTTATTTCTCAAAAGCATCCTCTTAACAAATGGTGGAGGGGAGGTCATTGCAAAAGCAATCTGCAGTTTCTGAGCTGCTTCTGATCAGACTAACATAATCACCTCAGCTTTTTTGCTTTCAACAATTAAAATGTTGTAAAACTCAAGCACAATTACTGGTCATACAAAAAGGCAGCCTGCCTTATAAATCTACCCAAAGCATTTACTTCAACACACCACAGAGAACACTTTCTCGAGTCCTACTACCAAAATCTTCTATGTGAATAGAGAGTTAAACCAAATTCTCGTAACTGAATTAGTGACACTGTCTGTCAATGAGACTACATGGTTCCACAGAGAAGAGTCACTTTACAAAGCAAGGAGAGGCAGGAAGAACACCAGCCACTTTCAATTTACATTAACTTTTCTTCCTATCCAAACCCCATAGCTCAGATGACCACCACTGTAAGCGGCTGCTTAGCTTCCAGGGAGGCAAACAAGAACCTCAGAACAGTCATTCTGCAGTTAAACTGCAACATCCTGACACCCAGCACCTGCAGCTCCTGTTGCTGTGGCTGCTCTGCTCCCTCTCTCTTCCTACAGCCACTTTCCCAAATGACTGGCGAAGGCAGGTAAAAGGGAATGGGATTCCTCTGCTAGGCCACCTAGCAACACACCAGCAAACCCTGGTTTTGTCCTGATATTTATCACCTGCACCAACTGCTTTTAAACACACACTTAGTAACTACTCCAAGCATAAAAGGCACAGTGAATTCTTCCTCACCTTTCTTTGCTCCATCTTCTATATACCTCCAAACAAAATACACAGAGCCTAAAAAGCCAGTCCTCACCCAAACAAGCTGACCTCTTTTTTAATGGGCTAAAAATATTTCAACATTGAATACAAATTAAGAAAACAAAATGCTGTTATTTATCTCTGCATAGTTTTCTTGTGCTCATATATTAGCACTAACAGAATTTCATTTTATATGGAAAAGTCCTTGAGGGCAGAAACGTTGCCTTACCTACCTACACTATTAAATGTTTTCAGTGTTATTATGCAGATAAAATGGAATTCCCTAAAGCACATCAGGATTTGCTAAACACAACGTAACGTGTGTGCAGGCAGCATGTATTTACACCCCAGAAGCCATGGTAGTTAGCCATTTTGGAAAGCTACTGAGCCCCTGTAGCCTTTCAGAGGCCTCTTGCCAACACAGGGTATTAGGCACTATATGTAATCCACTCCTACAGAAGTCCACTAAAACACCTATACAGAATATTAGCTTAATTTTAATTCCCTTATGAGCAAAGATGCATCTTGCATTCTTTACAACTTGCTTACATGAATCTTCTTCATCTTCAACAGTTCACCAATTGATTTTAAGCATGCTCTTAAGCTCTAACATGGACATATTCTGCCTAACAGTGCCAGAAATCAAAATATTACTTGCTGCAGAACCATCTCTAACTGAAAGGTGGTTTATTAAAGTAATTTTTTAGTCATAATTAAGCAAGAAAGGGCCAATAACCCAAGTTTTCTATCTTCGTTTCAATCCCAGCACAGCAATTTGGCTACACAGTAACCCCAAAAATTTAACTGTCTAGCTCTCAATGCTGGAAAAACCTGTTTTCTGTTACAGTTTCTTGGGTTTGGTTCAAACATTTGATCAGTCCCAGAACTTACACGATAAACTGCAGTACCACAAAGATCTCTTCAAAATTAAGACTCCAGTGACATTTTTGCAAGGAGCCTTCTCACAGCATGGAAGAAAATCCATCGCTATTTTATCATATAAACACAGATCCTTACCTTATTTTGCAAAAGCAGGGAGTAACAGTGCAGCAAAGCCAGAATTCAGCGGTTAAGCACTACCACTTAGGAAATGATTGTCCTTCTCGTGCCCCGACAGAGGGATGAGAAAGCCTGCTGCAGAGGGGAAAGCAATTTCTGACACACAGCAGAGGCATAACCACCTGACTTGGTGAGTCATCAGTCTCTCTCTCTCTCCCACCAGCACTCAGGAGTGCCGCAATTGCAAATCAAGCTTCTCAGAGCCCAGCTGAACTCCCATCTGTGCCCTCCTCACTGCACAGGACCCAGCAGAAGAAATCCAGTGTTCACATTAAGGGCCCCCTACAAAGCCAGTAATCCCAATGGTGCATACTGCTACATATAAATTCTTCAGAGATGCTTTCTGCTGAAATCTGTTTACCCCCCAGCCTCCAGTCTAATATATTCGTGTCAGTGAATGCTCTGTTCTAGAAGAGCTTAACAGAACTATTTAACAACAGACTGCGCAAGGAGGCACTGAAGACACTGTAATCCTAATTGCTTGAGTATGCAGAGCAGGTATTGACTGTCAAAACTGAGTCTTGTGGGGCTTACTTTTGCTAAGAGCCCCTTCCCCTAGTTGGCAAAAGTATTGATGAAGCATTGGTGAAGCTGCCTAACATCCAGCACCTTAGTGAAGCAGACTGATGTGCCACCTTGAGTGACAGCTAAAGCTTGACAGGCACTGACAAACTGTCCTGTATGTGGCACAGAAGTCAAGCAGTTACGCTGTCTCTCTCCCAGGAAGCTGCAGGAGTTGAAGAGTTCCCTGTAGTTTTCACAGCTTCCCAAGACTATCTTTGCAAGTTCTAGCATTAGCAACACATCAAATTACTTAAACACGCTAACCAAAATTGTAGTAAATAGCACGAGACCAGCAATTCAGACCCTGCAGCATTACATTACTAAGTCACCAGTGCTAGGATTCATTCTGCTGGAGTAATTTTGAATTAAGATCATAGAATTTACTATATCTGAAACAGACTAATGTGATTTGACTTCCTAGGGTAGAAAAATTGAGTCAGAACGTAAGCCCTTACTTTCAATATCCAGGAAAGCTTAATAGGCATACACATTAAAATGTAGCCAAATAAAGTTTTCCAAAGAAAATCCCTCCTCCTCTTCTTAGTAAAAACATAGATGTTTTGGAATAGTGAAGATCAGAACCCACACTGCACAGTCAGCTTAGCACTGCATTCGAGACATGCTTTAGAATGAAGATTGCCAACATGTACTGTGTTCACCAGAGCAGACTTTGGTACACTGCATAAATCCCAGTGTCCGGCTGTACGAGGATGTGTTGCAAGGGCCTCATAAATAATAGGATAATCACTGTCATAGATTTCCTGTAACTTGGGCAGTTTATACTTCCCCCTCCAACAGACTATTTTTAAGAGGAAGTATTAAAAAAATACAGTGCCTAAGTTACTAGTCAAATGCAGAAGTTTGGCAGCATTTCTGCACCAATGCAGGCAATTGGGGATATTGTCCCAGAACTCTAACACTGGTCACCTGGAAGACAAGCCAAATAGGAAATCTACTCCTTCATACTATGCAGAGTTATAATTTTACTGTAACACAGCAAGGAAAATTGCTCCAGATTTCTCAGCCACCAAACAACAGAATCACTGAGGCTGGAAGGCACCTCTGGAGATCGTCTAGTTCCAAGGCCCTGCTCAGAGCAAGCTACAGCAGGGTGCTCAGGGCCACATCCAGTGGGTGTTGATTACCTCCAAGGATGAAGCCTCCCCAGCTCTCTGGGCAACCTGTTCCACTGCTAAGACACAGTAAAAAAGCATTTTCTTATGTTTAAAAGGAATTCCCTGTATTTCAGCTTTTGTCCATTCCTTCTTGTTAGTTCAACAGGTAGCACCGAAAAGAGTGGTGGTTCATCCTCTTTGCTCTCTCCCATTAGGTATGTATACACATTAAGATTCTTGGAGCCTGCTCTTCCTGAGGCTACATAATCCCAGCTCTCTGACCCTCTCCTCATCTCTCCAAACCATTAACAGTCTTTGTGGCTCTTTTCTGAACCCATTCCATTAAGGCATGACTTCTTTCTACTGGAGAACCCAGAACCAGACACGGCACTCCAGATGTGGTTTCCTCAGAGCTTAATCAAGGTGAAAAAACACCTCCCTGCACCTGCTGGCAGTGTTGTCCTAATGCCAGGATAGTCTGGCCATCTTTGCCACAAGGACACATTGCCAGCTCACATTTAACTTCGTGGCCACCAGGACCTCTGGTCCTTTTCAGCAAAGCCACTTCACAGCCAGTCAATCCCCAGCTCAACACAATGGTATGGCTTAGTCTTCACACAAACATCAAGAAGCTAACTGTACCAACCTCTTGCCATAAGCTCCAAGATAGAAGTATCATTGCTTCTTAAACTCAACAATACTGACATTCTTCCATTTAATTATTCATACAATTCCAGTTGCCACAGGGCACTCTGAGGCCCCCTCTGCTCTCTATAGGTCAGGAATCTGCTTAAGTGATGCTGAGCTACATACTGTGGATCCTCCTGCAACCATACAAGACGATTCATCTTTCACACCACTTGTTTTCTGGGTACTTTAAAGCCCCTTCCTTTCACATGAGGCTTGCTACTCAGTACACATACAGGTAAATCCAGATGCACTCAAGAAAAAAGATAGGAAATAGCATTATGCTGCCACTATCAGCAGAGCAAACAACGGCTATAAAGTGAGACTGCAACCTGGCAATTCATGAAGCCCATCACAAGCTCTCACTGCCTTCTTCCTCGAAACAGATGGGGACTTATGCGTGGGTATGGCAATATCTACAAGTCATACAAGTTTGTTTCAAGCAAACATCATGCCTTGCACACAAGCTTAACACATATAAAATGTATTTATATGTAGTACATACATACACCATGAGAGACTTTCCACTCCCACGAAGACAGGGAGTGAAGACTGTTGGTGCAAATACCACCGCCACCAATTGTTATTCAAGCACCCAAGCTTTTATTCAGAAGCTTGAGAGGTTCCCTCGTTAGCCCAGAACAGGACCAGAGGAAAATGTTGTGTTGAAACATGACTGTGAAGTTAGCAACAGTAATAAAACCAGGGAGAAAAGCAGGCAAGGCATTCACTGCAGAATTGTTTTGACCCACTGAAGATTTGATCAGCTCAAGTAGATAACTGGCATTCTAGCTTCAAATGCAGTTGTCATGCTGTATCTAGAACTGATAAGGATCCCAGTTTTATCTAGTACAATACTTCTGTTATTACAGAAAACCACATTGTTCAGGGGGGTGGGGGCAGGGAAGAAGGGATATCTTCATCAGCTGACTGGTTGTATGCCACAAAGTTTCCATAATAGGGTTTTCTACACCAATTTTTTCCTCTCAGCCCAGAAGGCTTCTCCAGAGGAGCTCTAGAGGTGGAAACAGACAAGCCACCCCTTATTTCTTACTTGCTACACTGCTTCACAAGTTTCCTACTGCAAAAAATTTGCTATTCCTTTCATCCTGCTACACATCCTGCCCTTGTTTGGCTTAATAGACTTTCACACAAAAGAAAGATCTAAGGCTACTGAGATCCAAGCCATAACACAGAACACTAATAACAATATTCATTTCTCTGTCCCACAGTGGCTGCCTTGATACTGGATTTAGCTGCTAGGACCAAAAAGTCCTGCAGCCATCTGCTTAGTGCAGTGCTCAGTCACTTCCTCTGGACAAGCAACGTTTTCATTAACCTCACTAACATTACTTCAAAGATAAGATCTGCTCTTGCTTTTACTAAATAAAAATCACTCTACTTTTAGGTGTATTTGGTATTGTTACTTGAAACACTTCTCATTGCTCTAACCTTTAAGATGATAAAATGAGATGAACGCAAAGCTTTAAATGATCACAGCAGCAACTTTACTCCAGTTCAGTAGTCACTTCTGAATAGTTAAAGATTCTTACCAGACAAAAGGTGCACAATTTTCTAACACAACTATTACTAGATTTGTAAGTCAGGCTCAGTTTTACATGCAGAAACATATTATTAATTTGGGCTCATTAAAACACATCAGCTCCTCTCCAAGCCTCACCACTGCCTAACCCCTTGTCTCTAAATGTAATAGCTAAAATACTGAGCACAAGTTTGGAATAAGCATTTTATCATTACATTTTGTTTTCAGATGAGTCTTTAAAGTTGGAATATTGTAGAATCTTCAGTTTATTATGCGAGGTATTTGACAGCTAGTTTTAAAAGCTGAACCAGAAGTAAGTTTGTATGAAAGTCTTTAAGAAAGACCTAATCCCCCTAGCAGATAGACGTAGTCTTTTACAGCACTTTGGTATAATGAAACACCTGGTTGGAATCACCACACACATATTGGCATTGGATTCCAGTAAAAGGAAATTAAGTTGAGGTCAACTTTTCCTGTAATGGAAAATGTCATCTTTATGTTTTAAAGCAAGTTAAGCAACATTTGGAGATTTTACATTCAATTACCTCAAGTATTTACAGCTTCTTTAGAACAGCCAGAGCCCCTCCAACATACTACATTTTAACACTGTTTAAACTACATATTGTGGTGGTTGCCTGAATATCTACCAGGTGATGCAAATTCGTCTCACAATAAAAAAAAAAAAAACAACAAAAAAAACAACAAAAAAACACCACAAGAAGATTTCAAGGATCTAGAGGAAATTCATGTAACAGGAGCATCTTTAGAAGGCCTTACCAACATTATCTCCAGTTAGCCAGAAATACCATTTTGTGTTTTTTTTTCCTGAGGAGCTGCTTTTTAAGGTATTATTTTCATACCAAGAAACAAATGAACAATATAGTGTAATAACAAGAAGGACCAAATGTTTGTCCCACTAACTGAACTTCATGAAAGATGTGGTTTCTTTGCTAAAATAGTAAAAATAGGAAAAAAAATAGGAAAAAAAGTCAAGTCATTCTTCAGGCTGTTAAAGGAAACTCTCATACCTGAAAGCTTCTGTCCTGCTACAATAGATTATCCTAATAAAGGCACAGTCTTGTCACTATGAAGTTAATACCTTCTCCCATAACATTTCTAATCCCATATCACACCTGATGATCCCATGACAGGACTGCTCTTCATGCTCAGGGCAAAGAATGCAGACCAGCAGCACAGACACCTCCTATGTTTTGCGCAGCCTTAAAACTACAACAACCCACTCCAGTAAGCAAGCATAGCTTATAGCATCCTAAAGATGGGACACAGCATGGGAACATGGCATCTTCACAGTGCAGACTTCAGAGTTTTACTTGGGATGCCATCTGGCAAAAAGAGCTAGTTAAACAGATTGGTCAGCTGAACACACCAACATTTCAGCTTGGCCATGAGAATCCTTACAATACGAGCACTCTTCAAGTTATTGAGGACAAAGCTAAGACTTTCACGTTACAGAGATATCCTCTAGGAACACCGCTTCTCTCTTAAGCAACTGCAGTGGGTCTATTTTCAGCAGACTTTGTAGCTCATTTAACTGGTCAGCAGGATGAGTCTCGCTTAACTGGGGTAGCAACGGTCTTCAAAATTATTGTTCTCAGGATTAAACAGATGTCAAATAGGTAATGCAGAACACCCAGCACTATAAAAATATGGCCATGATGGCAGCTACCTATACTAGTTTTAGTTCTTCCTGGTTACTTCAGATATGAATATTTTAAGACACCCACAATGGACTCTCCAAAATTCTGTAAGCTCTGGTAAAATGAAAGATCTGTCAGAAGGCAGCATGCATATATTAGATCACTGCCAGACAAATCATTTCTGAAAAGACCGAGCAGTGACACTGACATTTACTGTTACAAAAGCTCAGCAGGGTAATCAAGCTGATGAACAAGAAAACAAATTCAGCAGCTAAAGCTGATTTTCATCTGCCATTTGGTTAAGTCATAGTAAAGTCTGTTAGACCATGACTTGCAGAATTTATCCATACACATCCTACCGGTTTTCAGAGTAAGGGAATCATTTCAGTAAAGACAGACCTCGTAAGGCAAAGTTTGTTACAGCAGCCATATAATACACAGAAGTCTAAAAATCTTGAAGCAAATAGTCAATCCTTGGAGAAATGGAGGCATTTAACTTGAGAATTTGACAGAAACAGGAGAAATAAATGCACATACGAAATAAAGTAACCAAACAAGAATATATGTAAGATTGTAGAACATATGCCATCAAGTATCCCCAAACCCAAGAATTTAGTACAAGCTTAGCTGTCCAGTTTCAAAGAGGGCATAACACAAAGAACAAAAAATCACTTTCAAGACATAAAAGAAGGTACAACAATGACAACCATAAGATCAAGGCTAAGCCAGTTTTCATGTTAGGCCTTTAGGTGATTAATGGCTTAATCTGTACAGGAAGAAATGGTTGAAATGTTTAGATTCCTTCCACTTCCTCTGCTAGAGTAGGTCCCCACTTATTTCTCTCTGTCCAGATGGAAGGCTAAAGAAGTCATATGTTTTAAGATGGTGAGTAAGAATGAACAAGCATGATATTCCAGTTGACTACGTCGTCTTTTCCTTGGTACACTTCCAGTCTAAAAACAAATCATGTGGATACTGTTGTTCAACAATACCTCAACATTTCCAAGTCTAAAATCCCCACATTTCTCTGTAGCCAAAGATAAAAGGATCAAGGAAAGAAAATCTATTTCAGCACCAGGCAATGTAGCGCTGGGTTGTTGTGTGGTTTGTTAGGGTTTAGCGGGGGAAAAAAAGAGAAAGAATGAGAAAGAAAGAGGGACTATGACTTAGCCAGCAGTAGCATGCAACATCTTCTGGTCAATACCAAAGTAACCAAAGACATCATGTAAGTTAATCCTGTAATCATTCTACTCTTTTAAAAAGAGTAATTAGGAACATGTCCTTGGCTCACAAACAGGCAATTTAAAAGCATGAGGGAAAAACATTGGTAGGAACTTTCAGGACTCGGGAACTCAAAGAGACAGTGTTATGGTATCAAACACAAGAGGTGAAACACAGTGCCGCTAAATGTATTTTCAGGGGAATCATCTAGTTATCTGCTGGTCTATCATGGTTTTGGATGACAACAGCTAATACCAGTACCCACATTTGCCTGGAAGATGACTGCACAAAGTCATACTGAGAAAAAATTTAGACAACAGCACACTGTAGCCTGCAGACTCTGTAAGTCAGGATGAATGAGGTATAAAACAGTTGATATATACTTAGACCAAAAGAAGAGTTAAATTCAAGCTAATGCTGTCTAAAAATTAAGCAGGTAGTAGTAATCATTCATGGCATAACCCTAATATTAGCACTATCCATACAAAAGAGTTCTTGATTTGGAAAATGGAAAGCCTGCATTTACAGGAAACAGATCTTGTGTTACTATTGCAACACAAGACTTCAACCCCTATTTAAACAGTCAGCTGATGCCAGCAGTCATTTTCCAGTGCTGTCTTAATTTCTCCTTCCCCATCCTCTCAAGTTGATGTCCATGGTGGTTTACCATTTCTGAATGCCGTGCTTTGTCCCCTGATTATAGAATCAAGACTAGGTTTTTCCCCACATAAGAGAGTAAAACTCATTTCAAGAAGACTAACAGGCACAGCAAAAGTAATCTGCAATATTTTTGGTAATGCAAACACCTGTAGACACTGACCTCACTTCACCTATTCTTAAGCAGAAAATAATAAAATGTAGATATGATTAATTACGTTTGCTGGTCATTGAAAAGATCTTTAGAAGTACTGTATAGAGAAGGAAAACATTCAGCTACTGCAGATCTGCAGAGTGCCAAAGTCGCCCAAGTACAGCAACCTACAATATGTTGAGGATCTGCCTCAGCTCTTCAAACTTCCACTTGCAGACACCAACATACACTCAACACAAAGAATGGGTGGGCTAATAAACCACCTTTAGTGGACTGTCAGCAGGTTCTCCTCCTTTTCCACCAACCCCCTCCACTTCATCAAGCGGTATTTGCTCAAGTATTGCATTATAGTGAATAAAACTATCACCAAATCGCTTTTACTCCCAGTTGGAGTGCAAATTCTCTGCAGGAAGCTAGTAAAATCTTCAGGAGAAATCACTCTGGGCAACTGCATTGAATGGATAGATCTCCACACGTGTCATATCTGATGTCACAGCAATCTGTAGCATGTACAATATCATCTGGAATACAGTCACGTAAAACTTCCTTCTTGCCTTTAAGTCAGTTCTAAGTGTGACATTTACAACAGTTAATCTGTATCAGGATTTTGTTCCTGGAGTAGGAAACACATTTAATTTGCCATCAGTATTTTCAACTGCAAAACAACAGGTGGACTCTTTTACTAAAGAAGGGCTGCAGTCAGAAGCCAGCAGTAACATTTGTGTTCCATAATGTTGCTGCTCACTCACTGTGCCTTGGCCGTAGCTGCAGGGCTATGGTCAAGGCACAGAACAATTGCTAGCAGGGAAGCAGCGGCACAGGGTTGCTCAGAGAAGCTGTGGCTGCCCCATTCCTGGCAGTGTTCAAGGCCAGGTTGGACACAGGGATTTGGAGCAACCTGCTCTCGTGGAAGGTGTCCCTGCCCGTGGCAGGGGATTGGAACTGGATAAGCTTTAAGTTCCCCTCCAAACCAAACCATTCTATAATTCTATGCTTCAGTTCCACCCACCCAAGATGGTGACCCAGCACAGAAACCCCGCCACTATCCCCACTTCTCTTTAAAATGGATTCTAGTATATCCATGAGGTACGTCTTCTTGGGCATCTTCGAGAACACTCAGCAGGGAACAGCTCTGCTTTCATCAGGCCTTTTCTCCCGGATAAATGGGACCGGGAACGCCGCTGCCAGCGGGCTCTCTCCCGCTGGGGAACGGCTCCGCATGGACAACGCACGCAGCGCTGGGCGCTTCAACCATAGCCGCGGAGGCGGC
>NW_009926301.1:0-21698 GCF_000696875.1 Nestor notabilis
GGAACCCCGGGGAGGGCGGCTGCAGCGGCCTAAGCCTGGGAAAGGGGGTTAAAGCCCCAGCTGCACCGAGCGGATTTGTCCCCCGCAAAGCTCCGCTTGCACAAATGAAACCAGAAACAACGGGGTCTGCAGCAAGGCAATTAAATCTAACCTACATCATGTGTAACCACGCCACGACTTTATGATGCCGATTACTGAGGACAAAGGATAGCTGTGCAGAGAATTAGGAAACGGAATGGGCAGAGGATGAAGAGACAGTTCCAAAAGAATAGATGCTCTGTCAGGAGCTGCCCGGGCAGAATGGACGATCCCTCCAGTTACACCACCGTACCCTCCCCACTGATTTGAAAGCACAGGTTATCCCTTGTGTAGTCCCTGATCAAGTTACCCAGTAAGGCACTGCAGTAACATCTCGCATTAGCCAAGGGACAGTATGGCAAGAGGAGCTGGAATTAAAGCACAGGGCTCTGCGGGCAGATTGTTACCTGTGAGCCAGAAACTGGAGCCTGCTGCTCTACACTGTCCCTCTCTAGATAAACACAGCTCTGCAGAAATCCCTCAGGTCTCTGCTAGGAGTAGTTCCCAGGTCAGATTGTTCAGAAGCTCTCTCCTAGAAAGCAAAGTAACACCCATTTATGCTCTGCCCCTCTCAGCACGCAGGGGCTGGTTCTGCAGAAGTGGAGGCAGTTGGTGGTTTGACAGCCACGACCCGGGAAGGTGAGAAGTAAAACCTCTTCAAAACGTGTGACTGACCCTGCCTCTAATTGCACAGCCGTTCTCCTGGTTAAAACCAAAAGTTTCTCAGCACAATAGCCAGAACTGGTTAAAATCGAGGAGAACCAAGTTGTGTCATCCTCATGTTCTTAAAAAGCCACAAATGGGAAAGCTCTTCAGAAACAAATACTTGGACTGGAAGTAACTGTACATCTAACCTTGTCTTAACTGTGGTTGGGGTCTTAACAGTTCCCTTTCTCTCAACAGATTTATCCATGGAAATTAATTCTATGTAGTAACACTTATTTCCTCTTCACAAACGCAAGTGGACAGGTTTTTTCCATCTCTCTTCCATTGTTTGACTTGATTATTTAGGGATTGTTTTATGAGACCAAAAGATGGAAAGGAGGAAGAACAACTCCTCAGTCATTTAGCACATTAGGCTGCACTTGTGAGCTTGTCTATTTTTGCTACAGAAGTCCCTCCCTTCCTATGTGTATTCACAGATGCATTGTTTACTAGAAGTTTCCTCCTTAAAGGAGCTAATGAGGACCTTGAGCAAAACAGCTATAAATCATGGTGAGGGGCACAATCACAATGCAAGTGTGTATCACAACCATCAGTAAATGCAGGTAATTTGGGGGGGAATCAAGGAAACCATGGATACCTAAAGAGAAGCAGTATAGCAGAAGGACCTGAGCCATCTTTATACGTGCCCAAGAAATTCAGCTTCCAAAGCTAAATTAACCAATACGAGTAGCTCACACTATTGTAGCAACAGTGTGTTGGTAATTTCAATTTAACTGTTAATTTATGAATAGGAATAGACTCAGTCCTGAGAGTTAATGGAAACTTTGTGGTCACTTCAGATATAACCATAGTTTCATCACCTTACTGATAATGAAGCTAGGAAGGGTCTGGTAATGAAGCCTAAACCTGGAGAGAAACAGCCCAGGAAATGCTAACAAATGGTTACCTACCTTCCATGAAACTGGCTTGCTGTGGGAGCTGGAGTGGAATGAACACTGAAAAGAGCTTTTCGTTTTCCTTTCATGACCAGAGAAAGGTTGGTTGTTTTTAAATCCAGCTATCCCTTTGGAATAAACGACTTCAAATTCTTCCCTCTGGTAACAGGCTTAATTCCATACTCAGTGACATCAATGGGATTGCTCACAGAGCATCACCTAAAAATGTTAACTCTATAGAGTTAAGGAAGCAAGGGTTGGTGAGTTCTTAAAAATCTAGTAGAGGAAGGAAGGAACAAGGATTCAATTATACTCATTCAGAAATTCCATTAGCTCCCAGTAGAGCTTATCAACCTCCAATCAAATTAAGACCAATTCTTTCAGGGCTGGTAGCAAAGCATAAAGAAGAAAACAAAAAACCCAGCAGAATTCCTGATTTTCCATCAGATTTAGACAGGACAGAAACGTGTTCACTTTCTCTTTCGCTTTCTCTCTTCCCAAGTCCCAAACTCCCCAAAATGGTTTGAGTTCCCTCCCCTCATTCTCAAAAGAGATCAGCAGCCTACACATTTGACTAAGGTTTTAGGAGTGAGCTCCTGTACTGTAACTACAGAGGAATGCTAATTTAAGAAAGCAAATCTCAGAAAATGTTTCAAAGTAGCAACACAAGTGTCCCAGTTGTCAAAAATAGAAGCAGCTCTGTAGGACAGTTTTGCCTCCTATAAAGATACAGCTTTTGCTGCTCACCGTCGCCAGAAAAAAAGCTATGCCAGTTTTTAGTTACTCAACTGTTTCCTATTTTAGCTTAGGGGTAATGTGATACGTTCTTTTCAGTAAGACATAATAGAAATCAGATATTTTTGCCTCATAATGAGGTATACAGACATTGTACCCTGTTTGCACTCTGCTCTTCCAGCACATTGATGTCAAATGTGACCTCAAGTACCAGTCATCAGCTGGGCCCGAAAGAGAACAGTCGTGAGGGTTTGAATCCAATTATCTACCCAATATATCCCTGCAACAAAACACTAGCCTGAAAACTTCATCTTATAAAAGACTCACTACTAGGCTGTTTCTTAATGGGCTGCATGATCCTTCCAAGTCCAAACACTGTGGTCTGCTGTATGTGGTCCTTGAAGCCAAAGATGTCTGTAAACTCTGGTTTATGCTCAAGAACTCAACACCTGCTCAGATCATGAGAAGCTCATTGTTCAGTTGAACAGCAGGGAAGGCTGTAGCTGGGCTCAAATGCTGCAGTATTTGTCTCAGCTGCCAAAGCAAATGAAAGTAATGAACAGGAGAGCATAGTATGGTCAAACACAAATCTACATCTGAGTTCCCAGATATTTTGTCCTGCACTATAAGTAGTTACTCATATACAATACGTTAATCACAAGGCACTGCTGCAATACGAGTGGTAAAGAGACTACTGAAGTTAAAAGCATATTCCAATATTTATGAAAGGACTATGCAGGATATTTGATTTATAACTGACAGTTAAGACCGTACTGACTACTGTTGAAGAATACCCCTTAGATACTGTGTTTTTGAAGGGGTAGGCAGGTATCCTCTCTATATGAAACATAACTGTCAACAGGCTGCACTAAGCTGGCAATTCCTTATTTCCTTCAGTAAGTAAATCAAGTAATGACATAAAAAAACTGTTTACATGGGGATTTTTTTGGTGTTAACTCCAGAGAGCTGTTCATGAGACAACACAGAATCTTGTGCCCATCAGAAGCACTGCTCTACAAAGACATCAAATCAGGAGGGACATACTTATCATATTCTAAAGCAGAATCCAGAACTGCATTTAATGTCTGTAGTGCTTGGGACCTATCTTATTCTCTCTTCCAATCTCCAGACCCCTAGTATTGAAATCTAAGGAAAATGTAACACAAGAAAGCCCCATAATAGTAAAAGGCTGAGGTCAGGATATACAACCAAGCTACTGAATCTCACAGACTTGCCTCGTGCAGGGCAGCCAGGCCACTGCCACAGACTGTCCTTATGCTCTCAGTCCTTCACAAAAGCAAGGTCTGAAAGCCAAGTCACGACAGACCCATTCCCACACACTAGCATAAGCATGTATCCCAAATGCACTGGTACACACAGCACTGTAATTCATTTTTTACTAGAAGCCTCCCACAATCATATTTCAGCAACACTGCCAGTATACATGGCTTTCCTAAGAGATTCTGGTGTGCATCTCTCATACCATCAAAGCAGAAACATACTATGAATGTCCTACTTGAACACTCCAGGATGCTCATACAGCAATGAATGATGCACCTTGAATAAACCAGAAGAACTCTCAAACTTATTTGGGCATTAGGCTATTACAGTGCTAAAGGGACATGACTCCAGTGGGAAGACAACAGAGTTGCACATTTCCAAACCAGTTCTTCTCCTGTTTTAATACAGTTTTAATGAACAGCAGTCCAAGAGATCATTTGATACTGTGAGGTACATTCCTTGACCACATATGGCTGTGCTTAAGGAAAAGGACAAACATATACTTAAATTAAATAGTGTAATTTAATTTAGTAACAGTTTAACTATCATTAAGTTAAAAAAAGTTATAATTAACTGTTAACGTTAATGACTCAAGACCTTTCAGAAAGCATGAATCCAAAAGGAAATAATCCAGCAGGTGGTCACAGACTTGTTTTTCCACCAGCACTGCCACCTGCATCAGTCTCTTAAGGGACTATTTGTTCAATGAAGAAATTGGTCTACAGTCTGTAACAGGAGTCTTGGCTCTGCTACTTTGCACGGTCTTCTAACAGATACACAATTAACTCATAGGTGGACAACACAATGGCTGTGTTTGGTATCTGCCGGATGAGTTGGGCAAAGAGTCCTCTATAGAAGGCAGAATAACCTTCTTCACGTGCTACCAGACGTGCTGTCTGAATAAAGGTCTTGTACTTAGTGCCTTCTTCTCGCAGCCGTGTCCGTATGACCTCTGCAGGAAAATAAAACAGAGCCCAAAGTTAACAAGACTTAAACCTTCCATTGAGAAACATCCCGTTACCATGAAAGCATATGCAAAAGCCAGGGACATGAAAACCTTCCTGTACCAATTGCCTGGCAGTATGATCAGCCATGGAATCCTGTGCACGCTGCCCTTCAGGCAAGAAGCAAAGTTAAAGATAAATTCTCTTTCAGGTGGGGTAAACAGATTATTTGCTCATTCAAGCTACTACCAAACTAAATGCTTCACTGATGCTCATCATCGATATTGCTCTTTCTATATAACCATGATTACATTCATGTCTGTCCAAATAGAATAGCGCTGCTCAGCCCACAAGTATTTCTCACTACATGATCACAGAATCTCAAAGGCTGTGAGTACTCAGCTAGATGAGTACTGCTACTGGTGAGAACAGAAGCATCAGGCATTCCATTTCTTTTTGCCATTTTTTGGTGGTGTTTTTAAAATAGGAACTGCAGGTGACCAGCTACATGGCTGTGAATGGTGGGCCCAGTACTGAACATGCCAGTGCATATGCACACACCACTGTAACATGGCCATTCAAACGACTAAGAATCTTACAGCCCTAAGCCCCACCATTTGTCTTGGATTACAGGCAACAGCTGCTCTGCTGGATTCATAAATGGAAAAGTTAACATACCATGTGGATAAGCAATACAAGAAGCACAGCCCTTGGAAACAGCAGCAGCAAACATCAGTCCGAAGAAGTTGGTTGAGTTCCTTTCGGTCCCGTTAGGAGGAGAAGGGGGCAGTTGCACTTCCTTTAAGTGCTTTTTTAAGCTTTCATAAATAGCAAAGCAGATAATGGTCTCAGAAATCCCAGCATAGGAAGCAGTCAGGCCCCTATAAAAGCCACGGACACCTTCTGTCTGGTAAACGTATCTCGCACACTGCAAAGCATTCATTGGTTTGGAACCCCTGACTCTAAAAAGACAAAACAGAGCAAAGCACATAATGAGCCCAGGAAAAGAATTCATATAATATTTAAAAAGCCCATAGCTTTTAATAGGTGTTATAACTATAGAAATGGTTCTCTGCTAAGTTTTACTCCAAAAATCTTCTAGGAAAGCTGCACAGAGCAGGACTATCATGTTAACAGTGCACACTTGGCTCTGCTAATTCACCAATACTTGTAATAATTCTTTCTGCTCAAGTCCTATCCAGTCTGTCACAGTTCACAGCAATGTTTAAAAGACAATAAGAACCAAAGAGACACTGTTTTGTGTTTAACTGATATTTCCATTTAAAGCCACCTTCAGCAGGCCAAGCCACAGAGGCCCCACATGAGAAAAGATCCTTTATTTTAAGAGGCAGCACTCAGTTCAAAGGTGCAACCCTGTGAAGTGCTGGAATTGAGTCTTATAAATTATTTTTAAGTTGTGGTGCCTTAAAGGATCCTTCTCATCTGACCTAAACATGTCCTTGCAGGAAGGAATTCCCATTCTAAGCAGTCACGTTATTGGCAGAGTCCCTCATTGCTTCAATATCCACCAGTGACTGTGAATCACTCAGCTACAAGATTAATGTCAAACGCCCTTTGTCTTCAGGAGTACTTGTTAACAGCAATCCAGTGCTGAAGGAAGAACATTAAACCACTGCAACAGATTCTTACTGCCTCTAGAATGTTTTGTGTGGCTTCATTACAACTTAGAACTATGAGCCTGTTTACAGCTGTGTACCAGAACCTTGGATTGCTGCAGTAACACATAGCTTGTGTGATCTAGGATCAGTACAACTGAGGTTGCCAAATGGGACAGCCTGCAACCTCACACTCAGCCTCCCACATGAGCTCTTCTGACCTTTCCATAGCCTCCTTTATTGCTGTATCAAAGCATTTCAGGCCTTGATATATTTATCCTTAACATCAACCCCTGAAGTACAGAAGACTCTGAAAGCAGGACTCTGAGAGGAAAAATAATGCTGTGCCCAACTTTACTTTTTACAGTGAAACCAGAAACTGAACCTAACTCAGCACTCAGGGCAACTTCCACAGCCTTCTCAATAGTAATAGTGCATCAATCTGAAGTAGGACACACAGAACCTTAACCTTTAGTCTCACCAGGCAGAAGCATGGTGGCTTGAAAAGTGCAACTGCAACTCAGGGAAACCACTAGGCAAGATCTATCAGAGTACAAAGAGCCATGAATGAAACCATGGAAGTTCAGTTTTCCAGAGGCTCCCTTAGCCACTTAGTGGCATTCAATCTTCCCCAGTCAGTTACTTACTTCCGTTCAAGCTGCATTCTGGTTTTCACCATCCATATAGGATTCATGAGGGAATTTGTGATAAAGGCTGAAAAAGAGACAAGAAAACCAGAAGTACAGTTAAATCCGGGCCAGTGTATTGCCATGGCAAACATGAGCTTCACACATTGTGTAGTGGGACAGTTCTAGTTACCAGCTCTATCTAGAGGTTTCAAAAGACATGCAGGTAAGTAGCTTACAACCTCTGCCTTGCCAGAGAACCATTCCATACTTCAGGAGGCACTGACTAAGGGCCTTGGAATTTCTTAAAGGATTCTTCCTTTTTGCACCTACTTTAGTATGTCCTTCATGTTCTAAAGACTGCTGCAGACAAGACACCTGACTGACTGGGCTTTAGAATGACAGATAAAAGGAAACCTGTGGGGAACACATACATGTATTTGTCTTTTGTTTTCCCCATGGCTCTAGATGGTGCCATTGAGCTACCTCATTAACAGAATCCACTCATAATGAACTGGGAAAGACTGTTTTTAGTGGTCACTCTGGTAACTGACCCTTGAACTAGCTCCTCTGTAGTATTTTTCCAACAGGAACAAACTATTTTCCCATCCTGGTAGGAAAAATACAATGTCCTAAAACAATTTGGCTAAAACAGTATCAAAGTTTGCTGGTGTCTACTATTTTTTTCTTATACTCAGAGACATTACCACAGCATCACAGCTGGAAAACAGATCATTCCAAGTCAGTGAACAACCATCTAGAAATATTTTGAAGTGTTGAATATGAAAACAGTTCTTCCATAGGCAAAGTAAGTCAGGAGCCAGCAAACTCCTGTTTTCTGGCATACACAACCTCACACTAAGTGTACATGTTCAGAATGTACCACATACTGGCCTCTGTACTTGTTCATATACCACAACTATGCAGAGCTGGAAGCCAAGACTGGTATGTTAGCTTAGGTCCTGTACAGACAGACTCAAAAGTTCAATCCTCACCTTATGCTTCATACTATCTGTTTCCTAACTATTGAGGAGGATAGAAATCTTGTAGCAACAACAGCTTGCAATAAATACTTTGAAGAATTAAGGTGCATCTCAAAGCCAATGCAATTATTGCCCCCCAGACACTGGGGTATTGCTGCAGACCATATGAAGAGGGATTACAAATACATACCTGCAGAACCTGCAGAACAGATGTGCACAACATTGCTGTTGGGCACAAAAATGCCATTAAATTGTTCTTTAGCTTTGGAGTAGCATGCAAAATAGACAGCTCTGTAGGAAAGAAGAAAAAGAAACAAATAAGAGAGAGAAGAAAAGCAATGCCAAAGTAAACACATCACTATTCTTCCCCAAAAAACATGACTGCTTCCTACAAGGACTCAGGGTTGTTGCTGGTTTGGGGTTTCTTCTCTTACACTATAGTGCTACCACCTGACTTGACACCCACAGGGTAGAAATGCTTTACTTTCACACCAACTCTGAGATGGGTCTTGCAAGGCAAGTTAGATTGGATACCTACACCAGCTCTGGCCTTAAACACACTTTGTAAACTTGGGAATGTTACTTTCCCACCTGGAGCCACTAACAGTGTTAGCAGCACTTCGTGCTTTAAACACTTAACCCTGGACTGGAAAAGTTTTACACCCCTCAAGTCCCTTTGTAATGCTGAGGAACAGAGGGAGCTCAGCTGATCAATATGATGAGTGAGAAGCTGTCTGAACCAAGTGTGTTCAGATCACAGCTCCTTGAACTGCTACAAAAAGGTGGATAATGCTGACTACAATTTGAGAATTTCCATAAAGAACCTTATTCCAATCTTATGGAAGAATATGAAGGAATACAAACAACAGCATGAGCTGCATAAAGCAGCAGGCAGATCTGGTTTCAGATCCCTGTACAGAAACAGGATTCCCACTTCCGGGGGGGAACATCCTACCTACTAGGCAGGAGGCCAGGGAGGGAGTACACCACTCTTCAAGTTCCTTTTTAACTGGTTCAACCTCAAGCAGAGAAGAGCTGCCAATTTCCTGATTGCTAACCAGTTCTAGCATTTGCTAGGCACAAAGATCTTCACCCTCCCAAGAAGTGGACAATGCAAATCTCTCCCCCTCAGCTGTGGTTTTTGATCTGAGAAGAATTAATTTAGGCAATGAAGGACCAGACAGGTACCTCCTTTCCCCTGGCATCCAGCTCCTGCTCTGTGTTTGGCAACACCTTAATGTATTTGCACAGAAGTTATTAATCCTACAGATTTTTCTGCACTACTTCCTCTTATTTTCTCAAGCACATCATATGTGGCTCTTGCACTGACTGGGAGTTGAAGTGCCTCGTTCAATCTGCACCTTTCAGTGTTATACAACTGGAAAGCAGCATTTCAGAAGTGTTTCTTGGTAGCACAGTGCACAGATAGAGGCACAAATCTCACTTTACAGACAGGATAACTTCCTGACCTAGTATTCTGAATCACAAATGCACAGCAACATTTGGGTTAGTATCTTAAATGTGACTTTTAGCAACAGTTTAACTATTTACCTTGATGGTGCAACTCCAACCAAGTTTGGACCCAGCCCTCGGAAGAGTGACCTTGGTCCTTCTTTTTCCAGAATTGACCTTAAAATAAAAACAAACAGGAAAAAAAAAAAGTATTTGGGTTAAAAATTATACTTCTTGTTCTGTTAAGACAGTCAGAAGAACTGTACATATGCAATGAGTATTAATTGTGGAGCTATTAGCTTTTAAGCTATATAATATACTTCAAAATTAGCACAATTATACACTGCTGAATAAAAGCCACTATACCATAAAACTTCAGCATTACAGGCAAATGGGTATCATGTGGCACCAAGTTACAATTTCCATTCTTTGAAAGTTGTCAGGATTTGAATTAGTTTCCTGGAGAACCCAGTAAGAGTTGACTGATGACAAGGAGTATTTTTGGCATTCTCTTTATCTAACCAATTCAGGAGTTTGCTTCCTGTATAAAGACATACAAAAAATTAAGTTCTTTTCCCCTGCACAATTACCTAGTGATGTGTTCTTAACCCAGAGTTAAAGTTGAACATGGCAACCATACTACAAGCTGTGACTCCCCAGGTAGTTCAGGGTATCCAGCTTTGAGGGTATTCAAGGGTTTACATCATCTTTTCAAAGTAAACTGCAGGTACAGAGGTACTGCTGTGAATCACTGTCAGGACTGGACCTCATAGAATGGTTTAGAAAGGATATTAAGCTCATCCAGTTCCAATCCCCTGCCGTGGGCAGGGACACCTCACACTAGACCCTGTCACCCAAGGCTCTGTCCAACCTGGCCTTGAACACTGCCAGGGATGGAGCATTTACCACTTCTTTGGGCAACCTGTGCCAGCACCTCATCACTCTCACAGTAAAGAACTTCTTCCTTATATCCAACCTGAACTTCCCCCGTTTCAGTTTGAACCCACCACCCCTTGTCCTATCACTCCAGTCCCTGATGAAGAGTCCCTCTCCAGCATTCTCGTGATCAATAGGTCTAAAGCAAGATCACCACCAAATGAGCAGCATCCTGCAGCTCTGCAAAAGCCATTTCCACCCATGTGCCCTCAAACCTTAGAAGGCACACTGGGCTAGGACTTCTCTGAAGAAGATAAACTGATTGGACAGCTTCCCAACAGCTGCCAAGTTCTCTCTAATACCTTGCTGGAGTGCCTCATTAAAAAGGACTTATCTTACCAATTCCTTGTACTACTAACAGCAGGCATATTTACAAGGACTAAACCAACAGCTGAACACTAGTCAACAGCTAAGTATTAACCAGTGAAAGGCAGGTGCAGTCCAGCAGTCACTGGGATTTCAGCGCACGATCTGCTAGGCAGCAGCTCTCTTAGCTGAACTCACCATGTGAAACCCATGCAAGGAAATCCAGGTAACACCAGGCTCCAGGGGAAGTTCACATACACCTGCTGGAACTTTCTGGACCATTAGCACTGTTGAGAACATTTCCCACAGATTCCAACACCAAGCTCTTAAGACAGATGATGATACAGGAGCCTCTGCAGCAGAGTTGAACTTGCTGTGTAAACTCCAGGACTGAGTGTCTCCACGGAGACAGATCCACCAACTACTTGTTCTTTGTCACTTAACAGTCACGACTGCAGATTCCAGCTGGGGTAACTCATCAGAATCTTAAATGGATTAGACAAAAACAGCGTGTCCTTCTGGAGTGCTTTCAGTTCAGCAGCAGGCTTAAGCTGCCCTCCTGAGTACCTACTTACTTGCTATTTATGGCAGTTAAGGGGCTTTCATACTCAACATCTTTAACTCTTACAGAGCAATTTTATATGCAGGGCTCTAACTGCTGCTTCTTTAGCCTCACAGTTTTCCCAAACCAGAAGGACCAAGTTGTATCCAGTTTGGCAATGCATGCATGCCCAGGATTATGAAAGGGATGGAAGAGTAAAAGCAAGGGACCCAACTTCCCTTCTTTCTTCATACATTTGTATTTTAGCAGAAAGATCATGATCAATAGCATTATCTGTTCTTCACAGATGCTGCCTGCAAGGTAATGAAAGCACCACTATTTCACTCTCACTTCTCAATCCTCTGAATTAAGCAGGTGGAAAACTTGGTGATGCAGACAGCTGAGTAATTCCTGAAGTGAAATGAAGTCAAGATCATAGTAATCAAATTTAATGAGCTTATTAATAACTATATTAAAAGGTTGCTCCAATTTTAAACCATTTCCTCTCTCCCTTACAGAAAAAAAGACAACCCCAGAAAAAGATGGGCCCAGGGGATGAATTAAGAGCTTTGTGCCTTAAAGTTTTCACTTCCTTTAGTTACAGCTGCCTATAGTCCAATGCTGCAAGGTGAAAAAATAGCAAGGGAAAGGAGATGAAAAATCAAAGGCAACTGGCACTATTTTCAGTCACGAATTGTTCTAGACTCACCTCTGAATAGACAAAGCAACGTTTGGCAGGGGAAAGCAGCACTGTTTACAATACAGAAACTCAAGTCCCTGAATGACTCTAGCCAGACAGCTCTGCAGAGAATGTGAATTAGCACTCTGCTGTTATATAACTGTGCAGCTTCTCCCCAGGCAGCCTGCCAACCTGCTGGCCTTACGTAAAACCATTCAGCTTGCTCTGCTAGTCATTATTTTCCTTGGCATTTCAGCTACCTGATCTAAACAGGACCTCTCAGCATCACCGTGGGGTGCCCAGTGATTCAAATAAATTCAGTCCATTTGCATGAGACCTGAAAAGTGAGTTCACGGTGCCTTGATATGAAATGCAGCACTAGAGATGGGGACTTCAGAGCTGCTGGTAACTCTTCAGCAGTTGTAAGCTAAAAGATTGCACATTTCCTCTTCTTTATGAATGCACATCTGAAAAGGGAACAGCTGGAGCATCAACTACTGCAGTCTGAACCACACAGGCGGCTTTTAACAGAGATCATAAGTAATACAGGTGAGAAAGGATTGATGCATAGTAATTGGCAAAGACAGTATCTAATAGCAGAGGAGAGCTCAGTAAGTCAGCAATAGCTGAGGAAAAGATACAAGCTTCCAAGACCCTATTAGACATTCTACTTCAGTGAGACTGCTTTTGCAGTGTCCTTCTGCCACTCCCATAAATCTCAGTTACAGATCATCCACACCAGAGTGCAGACAAGCGTAACTCAAAAGAGATGGGAACACTGAATTCTGGAGGTCATCTGATTCAGACTCACGCTCAAAGCAGGGCCAGATGCAAAGAGAGATCAGGGGCCAACATGCATCAGTATGTGCAGAGAATTAGAAACCGTGGTACGATGCTGGTGAAGGAAAGGATCCAGCTTTTATGTGATGCTCCGAAGAGAGAGAGCTTCAAGACAGGAATTAAAGGTTCCCTCCATCAAACAGGTAAACAGCATGGGCAGCAACAGCACAAGTATCCCTATTTCCCACTCAAAGCAAACTGGGAATGGCTCCAGGAAAGAGAAAACATACAGCATATATGGCTTATTCAGGCCTTCAGCCATTTGCCAAGAACTGGCCCCAGCTAGTCAGGATTACCTGTTAAAGTGCTCAAAGGAGATTGCAAACATGATTATTCCTAGTGAGAGACAAAGACAACACTTCCCAGTGTTGAAAAAGAGAAAGCCCTTTCCTCCAGAATATTTTCTGTGACAGTTCCCTCAAGCAAGGGCTTATCAAGAGTTTCCAGTATGTCCTGTGTATTGATCCCTTCAAACTCCTCACTGCCAAAAAGCCTCAATCTGAGCAGACTATTTAAAAACAAACCCTTCCAGGCACTTACTCAAATCAATTTACTTTGGAAAGTTCCTAAATGGTGGAAACAAATTTCTGTGGAAGTTCAAAGGAACGCTCAGGAGTCCTGAATATGTATGTGTTTTTGTAAGAGTAATTCATCTCTCCACTGCTGAAGGCAGAAATCCAACTGACATAAATCCTTCCAGTGCACGGCTGGAGCAAAATTTGCACTCTGTGTTTGCAGAGAGGAACTGGAGCTCAGCTCACTGGTGTGAAACAACACTGAATGACAGGAGGAGCAGTACTCACTTGAGAACACTAAAGAGCCCAGGTGATACAGACGTTGGCCTGACCATTCCTTCACCACTGATGGTCCCCAGCTGGACTTGTGGGTAGTAGACAGCCCGGAAGGCTAGCTTTGAAGATTGGAGCCGAGTCTTTATTACCTCTAAGGGACAGGTAAAGATGGCACCAACTGTTCCTCCGCATCTGGAAAACACAATTGAAACAGAAGACAAAGTCAGGAAAACAGCTGCACAGATGTGTCCAAACACAGCATGGGGTATGAATAAAACCTGAACACAGTTGCTCCGTGTCGTGGATGAATTATTAGGTTTGTGTGCCAAACACAGGCTTGGCATTAAGCAAAGGTGACGGTTCCCAAGCCCTGAGAGAGGGGAGAGAAAGTTGAGAAACTTGTTATAATGCTCATGTGCTGTGATGAGGTTGGTAAACACAAAGATGATACCCAGCACTAACAAAGAGTCTTTGACTGACCATCTGCTGGTTGCATGTTCTGCCAGGACGTGGAATTCTACCTGTAAAAACTTCAGAGTTTCACAGGTTGTTGTCCTAAAACAGACATACCCTTGGATGGACTTTTTTTATGGGAAGCAGGAAGCTGGCAGATGAGAACAAGCCACTGGGGTTTAGGACACTATAGGCTGAAAACACAGCAATATAATTCTTCCCCATTTCAGTGCTTATGATTTAAACAGCTGCCTAGAGAAATATCGTAACTACACTAAGTTAAATCCTCTGAAAAACAATGGATATCAACTTCTTTTTTTTGGGGGGTGAGGGAAGGAAGCTGCAAGGATGGTGTGAAAACAGAATCATGGGACAGAAAGGCTACTAAAAACCAGAATTCCATAGTCTGATAACTGAAACAAAACATTATACATGCTCATACCTATAAAAAATTATATAAGAAATAAATAATTTCACAATCAGGATATATTGATCTTAATATATCAGTTCATCATCTGATTGAGCCTGAGAAAAAGCACACTGGACCAAGAATAGAAGGTGTATGAGTCCTAACTGTCATTTTCATCAGTGATCTGGAAAGTGATGGTCAAGCTATTTCTCACTCTGCTGCTGTCCCTGTCTGGTAACTGAAAGTCCCTTCTGTCCAACTTCACAATTAAACATGACGCTGAGGTTGGCCAAAAGGTACAAATCTAAATGTTATTAATAAAAAAGGTTGGGCTTTAGGAAGACTTAACTACAGATTTCAGCTACGACAACTGAACCCACTGATTAGGAAATAGTTTCTTTGCTTGCACAGGTATCAAAGCATGTGATTTCTTTAAAAACCTGGGTTTGCAATTTTCCTTCTAAACCACCATGAGTCAACAACTGAACTCACTTGAGATATGACTGTGAAACTGTAATTTAAGTAGTTTTCCATGAAAAGGAGATTTAATTAAAAGAAAAATCCTATCATTTGTCTTGCACATTAAAAAGCAGCAGTGCTTGCTAGAGTCAGGAGAAGTCTGCAGGCACTAATTTGGGAGCAGAGATCCATAAAAGCCTATTAATAAAGGTACTAATGCATATTTTCTAAAGCCCCACATATACATGAACTATTTTACTGGCAGAATCTTTTTTTAACCACCAGGAAAAGGACATTTAAAAGAATGGCAGAAAAATCCAGGCAGTAGATACATCCTAGTTTATGAATGCTTTATCTGGTACAGCTTATTTTGCTTGCTGAAACAGTATGTCTTACATCAAGCAGAAACCATTCGTTGCCAAACCCCTGAAGCCTGCCCACCCTGGCTGTACAACCACAAACATTAAGGTTCTTTATACAGTTCAAAAGGACACCCAGGCCACATGGCTGGGGAATACAACTTCCTCACTATGGTTTTCATGTTCTACAAGAGTCTGTCCAAGTACATAATCCCAAACACTATGTTTTTCAGATGCAAACACATGCAACAGAAGAAACTGTGTTTTCATGAGACCAGCAATATGATTTAACAACATGCTTCAATGAGTTTCTCCTTCAAGTTCTTCCTTCTTCCTCTTCCCTGCTGAAAGGGGAGAAAGCCTCAACTAGGGACAATCCATACATCCAAAGTGACACACACTGTAAGAAAGAGCTGTCTTCATCCTTCTAAACCACTTACATATGCCCATTGAATAAAGTCACAGAGTTGTTCATGGAACTAGGTACACAGCAGTTGAAGTTGTGTCATTTGGCTCAAAAATGACAGTGTTCACAGAGACCTTATCAGGCCTCTGATTAGTCTGTACAAGCCTATGCTTATTTTGTGTACCAAACCAGGGCCTGGGCACCAGCCTTCTGCTGTGGCAATACTACTCTGGAGGACATCGCTTCAGTTTCTCCTTCTTTGTTTTGGCAGATGCATCTCATGTTGCTCCCATTTCTCCAAAATCAGATCTTGGGGGAAGAGAGACAGGTCAGGGATGGATTCTCCAGCAAAAACTTTCCAGTTCCCACAGCCCAGAGCAGGAAGTGTTTTGAGGAACCCTCTTGCAGATCCCCACTGCCACCTTTCTTACTACGTATATCCAGTACAGACACAAGCCTGTACAACTAACCGCTGACAAATCAACATACTCAAGAGAAATTGTAAGGCTGTGGCAACTCCATGAAGACAATTTGATTGCCTACATTCCCAATTCATTTCTCTACCAATGCTCCACTACTGTGTACTGTCTTCAGCCCTCATTTATTTCACATTTATGAACATTAAAACAATACTTTCACAGGAACAAGTCATACATTCAGGACACTGAAAGTCCATCTGCTGTTTCTTCTTGCCTTTCTAGCCCACTCCTTCCCTTTCATCCTTTTAGTTTGACAATCCAGTTCATTTATGCATCCTTTACTATTTAAGTACTTCTGGTGATGCATATGCAATCCTCTGCTATTCAACACAATGAGTTAATAGCTGCACCATGAGTTTTGACAACTCAGAGTTTATTTTGTCAGTGTGACATTTCATAACAAAGCACTATCTAACAGAGCAATAGGCAGAATGTCAGCAGGGTGCAAACATTATGTCCCAAATACAAACACGCAGCAGATAGTTCCAAGTAATGTACTGGGCAGTTTTTTCAGACGAGCTGATCTTCCACCAGATGGGAATTCTATGCATCATAGCCTGGTGTTGTTCTATTCCCTGTAAAGATGGATGAAAAGTAACACACTGTGCACAAAAGAAACACTTTGTAGGGTGTTCCAGATACCTACCTCTGGGAAGAAAGGAGAAACAACCAGCTTTCCTCAGCTACATAAACAGCCATGAATCTTGAAAGGTTCAGGCCATGGATATGCAGCATATAAATTTGATTTGGGAAAATCTTATGCTGCAATGAAGGCAAAACCTCCAACCCTTCCTACTGGTGTGAGTCAGGTTGGGTTTTTCTGATGCATCAGTGCAGAACTCCAGTTCCAGAGACGTTAAGCACTGCATTAGCCTCTAGCAAAAACCCCAAACAATGTCTGAATCTGTCCTCAGTCAAAGGCTAGAAACCTCCCTAGAAACAAAACACTACAGCAAGAAGTTCCCAGCTATACTCTGCATCACAGATACAGAATCTCTTCAGTGTGAGACCCCTAACAATTCATCTGCTTTGGCCTGTCACTTACTGCCAGAGAAACAGTATTTGCACTTCAGGCTTTGCATGTCCCCTCTTGTTACATTATGGGCCAGGTATGTATCACCATTACATCAGGAAAATACACTTCTCTGCTTTGTGATGTCCAAACAAAGGAACTAAGGAAACTCTTGGTCTGAGACTAGTGAAACATATTTTGTGTCTATGGAGATACATAACATACTGTAATTTAGCAGCTGCAGGAAAAATATTTACTTCCATAAAAAGAAAACACTGTTTAAAAAACATGCCAAGGATGCAAATGTCAGATTCTAATTCCCATTTTCCTCTTGCTGCCAGCTTTCTATCTTGACAAAGTCCACCCCAATATAGCTGTGACTGGCATTTGAAATAAACTCTCAGCACCCATTAGCACAATTAATATATAATTAAGATTCCTAATGACTTCATCTGTCCTGGATTTCATCACTTGTGATATTCTTAAACCAAGTAACAATGCAATGCTGAATGCAAAAGGAAGTTCTGCAAAACAACAAAACCAGATCTTTCAGTAGAGCACCCCTGACCTTACCAAGATCATAGGCAAAGGTGATGAGCTGCTTGGTAAGACCAATCAGGACTTAGAACCCAGCCTCACACATTTGGCTGTGTGAGCATTTGCAATCACCTCTTCCTTCCCAAAGGAAGCACCTACACTCAACATTTACCAGTGACTTTTTGACAGACAGGATTCAAGTGAAACACATGAAGCATTAGCACAGATAGTCTGCTAACTACATTTAATGGGCCGCTTTAAGAACCACACTGGGAAGTGTGTGTTAATTCACTTTCATGCTCTAGCATGACAAACAGCAAAGCAGGTTCTAGCTTTGACATTTCATTTATGCATTGTCAAGACTGGGAACAAAACAAGCTGCTGCATTCTCAGATGCCACAAGAAAACTAAGTACTAAATCAACAGAGACTGTTCCTCATGCCTTAATTTTGAGTTGTTATGCATTCAGGAAGTTTCCAGCTAAAAACATTAGCATCAGGTGCAGATATTCCTGTAGGCACCTACTGTGTTCCTTGAGCTGATATACTGCTAGTGAGTTACATACTGCACCTGAGAACCTAAACAAGGCAGAGGGCTAGAAAACAATCTCACCACCAGCTCTAGTTGTCCTGGGGCACACCCAGTAAAGCAGCCACATACTTCAGGTGAAGACTGCTTCCCTCCAGTTTACAAACAGAAACACCATTTCCCAAACGATCTGTCAGCATCAGCACATCGCTTAACGATTAACACGCGTGGGAGCAGTGTTCCAGTCCTCTTCCCCACAACGCATTCCGTTACTAATTCAGGGAGTAACTTTGCATTAGTTCTGTGACCTGTGCTAGACACTCAGGTCAAATTCAACATTTTAAACATGGCTCTCAGCAACCCAGTGCATCAAACACTTCTCAATGCAACAGAGACAATCATGGAGACATCTGTCATCGTGCCCTCAATTCAAAGCAGCTTGATGCCACCAACCTTCCTGAAGTATGCTTCCAACTCTTTTACAGGTAGCTAAAGCAAGGTTTGGTATCTAAGGAGGCTTTTCAGAGCTAAGGGAGTTACCAAGACAGAAAGAAGTCACAACACGGGTTTATTCACATGAGCAGTTCCTCCAGTTAGAAGCAAACTGCTCAAGAACACACACCACACTGTACCTATATGGAATGAAGATACAAGGTTTGTTCCCAGTTTTTGCTCTTTGCCAGTTCTATGAAGGGCACTGCAGCCTCTAAATCCAGCTTCTTAGGAACTCCCTCTAGTAAACAGCATTACTTCACCTGGGAAGAGAACATGGAGTAACCTCTGCTGCAGCTTAGTCCAAAGTTTTTCCCAGACAAAAATAAGCAACTGCACTGACTTCAGCAGGGAAGCAGGACTTGTAAACATGCTCACATCTGTTGTGCAACTCAGACACGGATGGTTTTGCTCCTGAAATCTTCCCTGCCCTCAGAGTCACGTTCCCACCAAAATGCCAAGCCCCTTTGGCTTGCTGTTCCTATTGTAAGCCTTAAAAGGAACCAAGAGAAACAAAAGGAAGCCAATGAGTCTGCCTGCCCATAATCAGCTAATGGAAGCCATCTCTTTCAACAACTGGAGAACCCTTCTGGATATTCCAGTGCATTTCATCACTCCTAGCCTCTGAAGCAGTAAACACTTCTATTGTCATTATCTGAGGCTGTCTTTCTTGTGCAGACACTGTATTACATCTTCTTAAGCTGCCACTGCACCCCAACCTCACCTTCACAGGAAGCTACCCCAATAATGTCGCTATCAAAATTCTTTCAAGTGAATGGGTTGCTTTTGCTTTACAATTCAACCAAGATCAGCATCTTACACAATGTATAAAGTATTCTGAAATTCCAACACTTTCTTCTGCTGGAGAGGTAATTTCATCCAAGGTCCTGGTTCTGCAAACAGCTGTAAGTCACAACATAACCCAGTTATTATGGAAGACCTCTCTAAGGGAAAGCATAAAGGTATTTGAAGGACTGAGGAAAGACCTCCAGAGACACTATTAGCCAAGAACTAACACACTAACAATTCTTTCTAGAATTCCTTTGATGATGGAACAGATGTAGCAAAATATTATCACAGCTGAGCTCCTTTAATCAGATTTTATTGAGCAGACATCCTTTATTGTTACTACTACTCAAAATAGAAGTTAATAGGGCAGACATGGCACAGAGTTTCATATCTACTACAATTTGGGTTTCTAGCTTGCCTATCAGCTGGCTTGTCCAGCACCCCTCCAAACACATCACCCATCCCCTTGAACACTTTTTACATGTAGAGAAATGTGTTTAATATCTTGGGTAGCAGCTCAAAAATAATGTTTGATTTCTTGTTCCATCCAGCGAGCCCCAAGCAATGTGCATTTCTCACTGGAAAAGCAGAGATACAGCATCAGTAGAAATGTACACACACAGGATATGGAAGTTCATGGTCTTGAACAGGGAACTGCTCTGAAATCCAGTATGGATGGTTGGGTGGGGGTGTGTGTGGTGGACCAAACACTTGAGCATCAGCTGGTGCATGGGAAGACTAAATTTGCTGTCTCATTTTCCTTTCTGTAACACCACAGCAAGATAAATGACTGTACACTTTTCTGTGTGCCTTTAAATAACAAGAATCGGATCCAGCAATGAACCTTTCAAGGTTTGTGTACCCTAAAAGGCCACCTTTTTCCCTCTGTGTTGTATTTGCATTGCTGCTTTAGAAACAGATCAATCTTATCGTACCAGAGTGGTTGGTGGGATATTCCCTACCCATTTTCCATTCTTTCCCTCCATGTTTCCTCAAAACCAGACCAGACCCAGTGACTTTGTGGGCCTGCTGCAGAAAACGTTTACTGGGATCCTGAGAGAATGTGAAGGATACATTAAATGAGTAAGGAAGATGCTGATCACTCAGTACTAGACAAAAACACTGATGAGTTCAAATTCCTATTTATTTATAGTCCGATGAGCTATGTGAGAACACCCAGAGCTCTGGATCAGCATTGTTATTATCCAAACAAGTTGCATGTGTACACTCAAGTCCAGTTTCTGTCCTAGGCTCCAGGTACTGTGCCAGTACAAGTGGGCGAGCCAAGGGGAAGAGAGGACTTAACACATATTCAAGTCAGCAGAAGAAGGGCGGTGTCTCTGTTGGGTTTAATATTATATTAAATGAACCTACTGCTCTAGGGACATGTCAGAGACTGAAGTCTCCTGTTCAGCAACAAGAAACAATGGTCTACCATTAAACACATTTAAACTTACAACAGATTTCATGTTGGCTTCCTAACGCTTCTCAGCTGACAACCACTCCAGGATGCTCTACAAATAGTTTAAGCCTAATATAATATTCAGAAGCTTTCTGATAGGACAGAAGAGCATACACCAACACCTACTATCTGCATAACAGAGATCTTTCAGTATTTCTTTTTAATTTACACCATAAAATGGTATTACTTGACTACTATTAAATTTACTGTAACAAGGTAATTCCGATGGGGTTTTGGTTGGTGGTTTGTGGGGTGGGGCCCTTCAGCTCTTAACGAATGTAAGTGGTTTACAAGACCTTGCAAGAACTTCTAAGAAGTGGGCTGGCATGCCAGGTCACCTGCTCTGAGGTACCAGGCCCTTCTCGAACTCTTTTCCCCTCCACTCCTTTTCCCTTTTTGGAGTACTTGCCTTTCAATATAATTACATGGATCAGGCAGTTACACAGCCCCCGCTACTCAGCACCTCCACTATTAACTGTCACCTACACAGAGCTTATTGAAATGTTGTGCAAATAACCACCTTCCTTTACAAGATCAAGCTATCAAAAGCTATCTGGGCAATGCTTTTTAGATGACAACCCTCAGCTCCTGCTTATTCCGGAAGGAGCTGGGCTTAAAGTGTTTCAGTGAACAGAGCTGGATACCACAGCTCTGTAAGATTTGGTAATTATATATAGCTAAATGTCAGAGCGGCCCAAGTGGCTGCCCAGTGATGACCTCAAGTCGCACCATGATCTTTTCTTGCCCTTCCTGCCTGGCTTGCTAAGGATGTATTTTCTAATCGTGGAGAGGCACCGCCTGCCCGGCTCCTCTGCAGGGCACAAGGAGACAGCCCCGCGCTTCCCGAGCTGTTCTGAGGGCGCACAGGCTCCTGAGGGACACAGTGAAGAAGCGCGGGCTGCGC
>NW_009926302.1:0-311 GCF_000696875.1 Nestor notabilis
GGTTCTGGGCCAAAAGAAGGGAAAAAAGAAAAAATACCCTTTTTTCTAAAGGTCGCCTGTTCTTAGATGCTCCTTTAGCCTGACTTGAAACGTGAAGCATGGCTGAGAAGGGATTCCCCAAAGAGCGGGATGGCTCTGGCAGGGAGAGCTGATGCTGCTGCCTTGGTCCCCATCGCTCCCTCTGCACCCTGTGACTAGTGCCACCGCTGGCCCCTGGCCAGCGTGCCAAAACCCGCCAGGGGATAAGGGTGAAGCGGGTGAAGGGGGGGGGGGACGCTGGGCAAGGCTTTAATCTGATTAGGCTTGGAGTG
>NW_009926302.1:405-1733 GCF_000696875.1 Nestor notabilis
TCAAGGCTTTAATCTGATTAGTCTTGGAGTGAATGGACAAAGCGAAAAGGCTTAAACCCCAGTGAAAGGAGCAGGGAGGGCCTGGGGGACCCTGAGAAGTGGAGACCCCAGCCGATCTCGCCAAATGAGGTCAAATTTGGCCAGTGGAACACAAGGGAAGGAATAAAAGGGGGAAGAGGCAGGCAAAGGGGTAAAGGTGGTTCTGTTGGCCCTGTGACCTCCCCTTGGGCTCCTGAAGGTGGCCTTGGGTGCTTGCCCCCCTCCCTGCTCACCTTGGATGGGGATGTTGAGGGGCTTCCCCATGAGGGTCTGCCCTCCCATCCATCCATCGGTCCCCCGGTGTGGGATGGGACAGGGCAGCCTGTGTGTCCTCCACAGCCAGTGGCAGCTCTGGGTGGGTTGTGGTGTGAACATGGTTTTGCACCAATGATGCACCTGAGATTTTGGTTTTTTGGGTGGGGGCAGTGGTGCCACAATGGACAAACCTGGTGAAGCACCGTGTGCGGCAGGACTGGTGGTTGTGCCTGTTACTGTACACTGGTGCTGCCATGCCGGATACCATCAGCAGTGGCACAAGCACATCCTTGTGTAGAAGGAGGCTTGGGAGGACAGGGAATGCTGTTAGGAGGGTCACCCTGGTCCCAGGCACGGTCACTGACTTTGCCTGTGGTGCCTCGGGGTTGGACCAAGTGGGAGCAAAGGCTGCCCGTGGCTCTGCTCCCCCCAGTTCCCTGCGAGGGGGTGGCTGCCCTCCCCTCCATCCTCTTCTCCAACCCATCGATCCTTGCCCGGATCGATGGGCGCTTCCCCGCGGGCGAGGGGGCTGGGCAGGGAGAAATGGCTTTTCACAGAGCCTTGAGCGGGTTCCAGCATCGATCTCCTGCGAGGAGCAGAGCCTCGTCAGAGATCAATTAGGCCAGTCGTTAGCTGTGCCCCAGAGCGAAGTGTGAGTTCGGGTGGTGGGTTGGGAGGGGAGCGGAGGTGCCCACCCAGCAGAGGGGTCCCTGCTCACCACTTTTCTATGGAACGGGGACGTCTGGCAGCTTTGGAGTCATTGGCATGGCTGGAGTTATCCCAAGGAGCAGGAAGGGGCCCAGGAGGAGCGTGGCCGGAGGCACTGTGTGGCTGTCCTGGGAGCTGACAAGTGACATGCGGCGTTTGCAAGCGTCCAGGCGTGTGTCCATCCCGGCTTAGGGAAAACAGCCCCTGGGAGGCCCCGCGGGGACCAGCGAGCGGGATGCTGGAGCAGTCATTGTCCTGCTGGGCGGCATGCGAGGCTGACCGGCCCGGCTGAGGCCACCCAGGCAGTGATGCAGGGGCTGGATGGG
>NW_009926303.1:0-270 GCF_000696875.1 Nestor notabilis
GGTGGGATCCCTCCTGCCTTTGGGAAGTTGAAGCCTTCCCGGGACAATGGTGCTGACTGCGCCTCTGAGCTTAGTTTGGGAGGCTTTGGGGCACAAAACGCGACTCCAAGTGGTTTCTGGTTGAGGGGGGGCATCCCCCAAAAGCAAGAGGCAGCGGGAAATCTTGCTCCTGCCTGCTTGGGAAGCTCTTGATGGCCCAGTGCTCGTTCCTATCTAATTGGTGCTCATATTTTTCCAGAGGAGGATGGCAGAGGTGAGGCTGGGGGGCGG
>NW_009926303.1:512-3142 GCF_000696875.1 Nestor notabilis
TCACAACCTCTCACCCAGCCCTCAGCAAGTGGCATGTGCAGCCACACACCCCCAAACCCATTCGCTGCTGATTCCCACCACTGAAGGTTGGTGGCGTCCCCAAAAGGGGGGCTGCCCCCAGCCCATGCCTGGATATCTGGGTCAGTTTATCCCTCCTCATTTCCAGCCAACATCTGAAACCATTCTTTTCTTGGCAGAAACGATTAGTGAGGGGGTTATTGCTTTTGGCCCTGGGTGCAGTTTCACCAGCTGGTCCTGTGTCTGACTCCCCATTCCGGGCTTAATGCAGCTTTTGGGGTACCAAACCCGCTGGTCACCCGAGGAATGGATTTAGGGATTTCCCCCTCCCCAGCACTACGTTTCTGCTGGAGAAACAAACGTTTCTTCCTGGCTATGTGGCAAAGGGGACAGTGTTGATGGCCATGGACGCAGCTGCTGCTGGGGATGTGTGTGCGCACACACTTTTGGGGCCCATCTCTGACTTCAAGGGACTGGGAGAAGTTTACTTATACAGCTCATTTCCATATGTCCCGGCTCCGTCCCGCGGAGGCCACCATATGTGAGGTAGTGCAGCGGCCGGGATTTCTCCTGGCAAGGTTTTGATCTCCCCTGTAGATGCTTCGTAGCTGCACGTGTGGTTGTTTCCATCTGATATTTTTTCCCCTTCCACCTCTTCCCTGTGATCCAGCAGAAGGCATCCTCCGATCACAGCTCCTCTTTTGCCTCAGGTTCCTTTCCACATGGCGGATGGAGCCGAGCTAAACCTCCAGCCCCCCAAATCAGCAGCATCCCCACTCCTTCCAAATCCAACCCGGAGCAGGCTGGAAATCCTTGCAGAGAAGCAAAGCTTTCGTTTCAATAGAAAAGCAAGGAGGGGGGAAACAAAAATCATCTCTCTTCAGGAAACTGCGTTAGGTTGCGGGAAGGGGAGATAATTAGGCATGGAAATGTGGCAGGGCATGGAAATGTGTACCAACACCCAGCTCCTGCAGCTGTTTTTATTGTCAGCCCTCTTCAAAATTTGCCCACAAACAAGTGCCTTTGCAAGACGGGAGCATTATTGCAGGCGAGAATGGGCTTTTTGTTCGGCACATAATTAGCTGATTTTTCTCCCGGAGAAAAACGTCGGCGATCTCTTGATTGTGGGAGAAGCAACCGGGGCGTGATTGTGCCTGGGAAGTGTAACAGGCGGGAAGGAGGTGAGGAGCAAGCAGGGGAGCCCCCCTCTTGCCCCATGGAGGGACCCCCGCTGCCGCTGGGACATGGGAAGAGCTTTTCCCAGCAGGTCCAACTCTGATTATATGGTAGAAATCAGCACTTTTGAGGGTCATGCTTGGTTGGAAAGTGGGGGAAGTCCCCTGGCTGGGCCGCAGTGTGGGTGCAGACAGGGTCCTGCATGGGCCCAGATTGAAACATGGCAGCGAATGCTGCTTGGGGAGGCTCCAGCATCACCCAAATAGGTGCTGATGAAGGGCAGGTGGCTCCTGGCAGGTTCTTACCCCAAATAACCTTCCCAGGAAAGGGGCATCAGGTACGTGGAGGCATCTTTGAACTGGGCAGTGTCTGTGACTTGGTGAGAGAGGGTGTGCCAGAGAAACTGTCCCCCAAATCAGTGTAAGAAAGGAGGTACAGCTCTTCAGAGAGAAGGGAAACAGGGGAGCCAAGAAGCAAGAGGAAAACCTGGAGGTGCTTGAACCAGGTGCAAGCCTGTGAGGTGGCAGAGGTCAGAGCATCCTTCCACCCACCCGGGGGCTGATGGCTGCTTCTGGCCCTTTGGGCACCTCCAGCCTGTTTGCAGGTAGCTGTGCTGTGGGTTTCCATGTGGGATACACAGGCTCGTGTCCATCCTCCCACCGGGTATTTGGGGGTGTATTGTTTGGAGCAGGGTCCCCTCCGCTGCTGGGCCATCGAGGAGGGGTGGGGAGATGGGTGAGCTTTATATTGCAAAGGGTGATGAACCAAATGACTTTATCTGAAGCAAAACTCAGGCTTATGGAGACCCTGGCGAGCTCATTCTTGGAAGTCCCTCTGGCTTTGCTGGGGGCATTTTAATTGCATGGGAAACATCACCAAGAGCATCTCGCCCCACTGTCCTTTTATGCTTTTAAAGTGACTTCTTTTTTTTGGGGGGGTGGGCGATGCAAGAGAAGAGACTGTTAGCAAAACTTCCCCCCCCCAGTCAGTGTGTACATAATGCTGCAAGGATTAGGTGTGAGCGCTGAACGCTAAAATAAGGGGTGCAGCTGGGGCTCTCCATCCTCTACCTGTCACCCCTGCAGCGGGGAGGCAGTTTTATGCTCGGCTGTGGGTTTATCTCGGCTTGTTGGGGCTGCAGGAGCTGGGAGCGAGTGGGATGGGGATGGGGGAAGCAGGATTTGGCCATTGGCAAAGGCTGAGCGCGGAGGGGTGCGACCCACAACCCCAGGAAAGCCTCTCCCGCCTCCCCCTTTGGATTCCAAGCAGGGTAAGAAAAAAACCCCAAAACAAACCAATCCCCCCCCGCCTCCATCATTGGTCGCTTAATCCCATTAACTCCTTCCCGTGTTCCCGTTTGAACTGGGAGCGCGGCCCCGCGGGGAGCTGGGACTGCCCCCCCCCCCCCCCACGCCCTCACTCCCTCAGAAGGGGGA
>NW_009926303.1:3173-5330 GCF_000696875.1 Nestor notabilis
ATCGCTCCTAAAGGGGGGGTCTCTTCCCCGCAGCTTCCACCCCACGCACGGGAGAGGTGCTGCGCGGGTTTGTCGGTTTGTTTCTTTTTCATTCTTTTTGTTATATTTCCCCCTCGATGTGGGGTTTGTCTCTTTATTTCTTTGGAACACACTCGAAGGATTTCGGGATTTTCGGGATAGAAAAATAGGCTAAAAGGGTAAAAATAACGCCGTGCAGGTTAAAGAAAAGAAAGACATTTGGCTTTCGTAATCCCGATTCCTACCCTGAAATTCGTTCGGACGAAGGGAAATAGGCGATTTTTCTATTTATATATTTTCCCCCCGTTTCAATTGATATGTATTTAAATAACCCGAGTCCAAATATTTTAAGAACACTAAAGGAGACACTGACCAAACCGCATCGCTACGGAGAGATTCTCTCTAGCGGTGGAAAAGCCACACGCACTCCCAGCCACGGCTTTCGCGGGAAGATCGTGGAGAAATCCGCCAACTTAAAAAAATCCCGACTAAAAGTCTCAAATATTCCCAGGTCAGAGGGGCACCGTCTCATTAAAACCAGCGCGGTCCTGAAACTGCGCTGCAGACATTAAAGTGCAGTATTTTTCAATTAGAGCTGACGAATTCAATCAAAATTCCATAGATTAGGATGAAATGAGGCATGGGTCATTTACAGGGGAATTTAATTGCAGAGCCATTAGACAAATAGTATATTTGCCATTCTCACATTATCCATCATTTTAGACATCAATAGAAGGAACAGCATCTTTACTAATACAGCAGCACTTCCCAATCTCTGCCTGTAAACACTCCCTTTCCCCATAGCTCCTGATTATATCTGATTTCATTTAAAGCCATGGGGGATTATAAATGTTCCTGCAATCAGGTTCATTAGGACTGCGAGAGGGGGGGAAAAAAAAAGAAGGAGAAATCTCATTTCGGATTTGGATTGCTTTGCGGATCACCCGCCTCAGCGCAGCCTGCGCGGTGCCTCGCTCAGCTTCGGAAAATAAAACCATCATAAAATCAAACGCGGTTTCATTACCGGGGCCACCACTTCGGGGCTTGATTACCACCCTGATGAGCCCCTTTTGCAGCCGCTGAGAAGGTTGTGGGGAGCAAGCAATTCCCATCGGGATAACAACCGCCCCCCGCCTCAAAACACCCCACTTCATCCCGCAGCCGCCCCGGGGGTTCCGGCTGCGGCTTCGGAGGGAACCCGGCTCGGGGAACACCCGACAGGCTGGCAAAGCCTTCTTTTTTAGGGGGGGGTATCCTTAGTTCTCCCCAGCCCCGGCTGTTTAACCAGCAAACAGAGACGTGTGTGCATCAGGGCGGGTAATTCCTATTATTTGGAGCTTATTTTGCAGCCGCTGCCGGCCGGGACCATCGGTGGTTTTATTGCTGCAGGGTGGAAAACCGAGACGGACCAGCCCCGCCACAAGAAAAAGGCGAGGAGCGAAGGTCTCTGACATTTTTTCCCTTAATAGCAGCTTAATATTAACCGCCTTTCATAAAACACGCGCATCCGGATAGACTTACAAAAGAAAAAAAGCCCAGAAACCCCTTCATTTCACCCAAATGTATGGTGTGTTCGCTGCCTCAGTAATTTAATTGGAATGAAACGTGAAAAATGTGTCATTTTTTGGAAGAATTTATGCATCGCTTCCTGGAAATCTCATTGTCTTAACTAGCAGCCTACTGTGTTCTGTTTAGCAGGCATAATCGCATTTTTATGTGTCTCCGTATTATAAGTTAATGTGACCTCCCGTCTTTAGCTGCTGGAATAAAAAAGGAAAAAGAATAAAAATGATCCATTCCCATAACATCTGCATCAAAACAAGGTGCCGGCAGGAGGAAAAAACCCTGACGTGTATATATATATATCTGTGTGTGTGTTTGTATACATATATATATATCTCTCTTTACACACACACATATGTATGTGTATATATACCTACCCGCTCCTTTGCCCGCCTGCCAAACTTATCACCCCTTTTCCCCCCCTGCCAAACTTATCAGCCCCAGTCGAGCCGCGCTGCCACCGGCAGAATGGCTTAAACCGTGGTGAGGGGAACCCCCCCAAACCTTTAAAATTTATTAAATTTTTACTTTTCCCCCTTTCCCCCCCCCTTTTTTTCCCCTTTCCGATGTTCCTCC
>NW_009926304.1:0-10820 GCF_000696875.1 Nestor notabilis
GCCCTGGTCTCCAAGTGTGTCCCTGCGGGGTCCCAGCCCCCTTGGCCATGTCTCCCCAGGAGGACCCTGGTCCCCAGCCTTGGTCCCCTCACCTGCGCCCCAGGGAGGGGTCCAGCCCCTGGCTGTAACGGCCATCGCCCCCCTCACCTGAGGCATCCACCCCACACACTGCCCCCTCCCCTCAGCCAGGCAGTGGGGTCTTTGCCTCTGGTTTATCTGCTGGTGTGCCCCTTTTCCTCCTTGGGCTGGGGTGACAGCGCTCCCTGGCAGGGGAGAACCAAGGCACACTGACAGTGCTGTCTCCTCTATCCCCACAGGAGATCATCGATCTGACCTGCGAGGACATGAGCACAGACGCATCGCCATGGAGGAGCCTCACCATCATCGACCTGACAGAGGACACACGCAGCCCTCCCCATAGCAGCGGCCAGGCTGACCAGGACCCCAGGCAGGTGCCTGTTTCCCCAGCAGTGCACGTGTTCTACCCGTGGCTCTACTCCACCCTGAAGCAAGAAACAGAGGCAAGGGCAGAGCCGAGCCCTGCAGCGCTCTGTCACAGCACACCCATGGAGCACAGTGCCACCATGGACACAGCGGAAAGCACAAAGAACTGTAGCTGCTTCTCTCCCACCCCCAGCAGCTCCTCCAGCAGCCCAGAGCAGAACTGCAGCACTACAACTTTTAACAGTGACTTGGGCTCCCTGGCCAGCATGCAGCTGGACTCAGACCTGCTGTCCCTGTCCCCCTCCAGCCTGGACAGCAGCAATAGCTGGAAAGCCAGTGGCCCTGAGGAAGAGGCTCCCCCTATCTGCCAACAAAGGGAGCTTCCCCCGAGGCTGAGCCCTGTCCCACCCCTCCCCACAACCCCAGGGAAGGCCCAAGGGCCTTTGCTGGAAGCAAGTGACTTACGGCCACACAAAGCAATCCCACAAGTGACTCCAGCCAGGACCAAGGCTGAAAACAAGGCCTGGCTGAACAAACTGCATTATTTCAGGAGGAGTGGAGTCCAGCACCTCTTCCTCCAAGGCGTAACACCCAAAAGGGAAACACAGCAGGTAATGGAGGTGATGGAGGATGGAGCAGGGGCAGCCCCTGCTCTGCTTCTCCTTTCGGTAGAAGCTTTGCCAGGCACCTGGGATCTCTGGTTGTTGCAGTTCCCTTCACAGTGGGCCCCAGGTTACAGCTGGGTTCCCCTGTGTCAGGGGGAGCTGGCTTTCACCCATTGCCTTGCCTTGTACACAGCAGAAACCTGAGCTCATGCCCAGCGGGAAGCTGAGCATGGTGCACAACACCATGGAGGAGAACTTCGTGGAGGCCACCTTGCATTTCCTGAATGAGTTCATCTCCTACGAGCACTGTCCCCCAAAAGAAATCATCTCCTACTTGATCAGACAGATCCTGTTGAACCCCCACAGAGGAGAGATCCTGAAGGACACCTACATGCTGCTGATGAAGATCCAAATGTACGTGTTCCCTTTGCCACGGTGCCCTGGGGCTGGCTAGGTTATTCTCTGTGGTCCTCACCCACGGAAGAGGGAGCAATTTCTCTATAACCCAAGATGATCCTCCTGTTATAAGCACAGGCACATCCCAAGCTGTCTGAAAGGTGGGTCAGGGACAGCCTGTGGCACCAGACAGCAGAGGAGTGTGTTTGCCTTGTTCCTGAAGTGCAGATCTCATTCTTCACTGCTGTGACATGGCAGAAACACCTTCCCTGGGCTGCAGCAGGGGCCATGGCTGGAGCGGTTCCCTCCGCTGCACTCAGGGATCCCACAGAGAAGCACAATGTTTTGTGAAGCCACAGGGCCATGGGACTCCCCATGGAGTACACCTCCAGTCAGGTGCTTCCAGAAAATTAATGTGGTCAGGGGAGGAGGAAGGGACAAGGTAAAGCTGGAGAGGAGTAAGCAGGGCAGGCCCCTAAGGAAGCAGGGCTGGGAAGGGCCAGGGGCTGCTGTGCCTCCTGGCAGGAGGTTCAGATGGGCAGTTCAGCTCAAATGGACAGTGCTGTCCTTGCAGGCTCCATCCAGCCAATGCCGCCACAGTAGGATGGGACTGGACGCTGCTGAAATGCATCATGGAGGACAAGGTACTTGGCACCACATGCGTCACATTGAGCAGGGATCATCCAGTATACAGTGCCTGAGGGTAAATATTTCCCCAGGGCTTCACATGGCCATGCTCTGCTCCAGAATGATTTGCAGCTGCTGAGGGCAGCAACTGCCAGTTGGGTATCCCACATTTATCTCATTTAGTGCTCCCTAACCTGCTGCACAGCTCTCATCTGCAGAAGGCAGAGCAACAGGTAAAGCCTCTGGGTCACAGCCCTAGTGCAACTGTAGAATAGATCCAGCAAGGCCCCTAGGGCATTGCCTGAGGAAGACAGCCCCTCCTGAAGCGACTCCTCATTCATGTGCCCATTACCAAAACAGCCAAATTCCCTGGTGCTTCTCACCCTGTGGCTCCACCAGGCTCATACTGTCTCCATCTACCCTCAGGAGAAGCCCCCTGGCCAGCTCCTCTTCCTGCAGTACGTGGTGCAGACCCTGGAGGACGACTTCCAGCAGAACCTGAGGTTGCGCCTGCTGCAGAAGTCAATTGCCAAGAAAGTGCTTTCGTGTGACATGTGCTTCAACAACGTCAAGTAAGGGACACCTCCTCCTCCCCTGTTTTCTAACCAGATGCTGAGAGGCAGGGCTCAGGGAAAACTTGTTGAGACTCCAGGTCAGACTTTCAGACCTTCCAGGAGAGGGAGACAAAGGGAAGTGTAGAGCCCAAGCATAAAGAATAGGAGCAGGTTTATAAAAGCAAGCCACCAGAGATGCTGCGAGGCATTTCCAGCTGCAATCTAGCAGGCTTTTCCTGGGAATGGTGTCAGATTCGCACTGCTCAGGACAGAACTGAGATGTAGGCAGTCCTATTAACAAGCGCATAAATCCACTGCTCAGCAGAGCTACTCCCTAGCCTGTCCAAGCATATTCTTCATCCTTGGGGGTCTTTCCTCAAACTCCAAGTGGATCTGGAGGTCAGAACACAACAGAACTGGGCCCATCCCCACTGAAGTTCCTGTTTCTGTTCCAGGGAGGTGGTTGAATGGTTGGTCAAAACAGTTACAGGAGTCGGTTTGCCGCAGCCCCAGGAGCAGCCACAAGAAACTACATCATCTTCAGCAGAAGCAAGGGGCAAACACAGCTCATCTACACCATGGTTGGCCAGCACTGACCAGACAGAGGTGGCTCCACCAGCTTTCTTCACCCAGAAGTAAGCCCCAAAGTCCTGACTCCCTGCTGGCATTATCATGGGGCCAAAGCCAGGGAGAAGCCAGATCTCTCCCTGTCAGACCAGGCAAGCCAGGCTGTACCTGTGACCAGTTTTGCTGGTTCTTTCTTAGGCAGACATAGACTAGGCAAGCAACAGACTTTCTCATGTAGTCAATAACTGGCTCAGTAAGCATGTTCCTCTTGCACGTAGCATAAGGCTGGAGCTCTTGGCCCACAGCTCAGGCTGCTCCTCCACACTCAAGTACAGCCACTGAGACCTCCCAAGGGCCCATGTGGGGATTAGCTCCAATTCTAGGAGCATCGGATCCAAAAGCCACCACGAGACATCAAATCTAGCCTGGACATTCCCCTGCATCTCTCACTGCAATGCATGAGGCTGAGTAGGTGCAATCCCCACTGCTTTACTTTGCAAGCCAAGCATCTCTAGTGTTGACTGTTTCTCTAACCCAGGGTGATGCTCCTGCTCCAGCGGATGTTGTCCATTGCAGTGGAAGTGGACAAATCTCCCAACTGCAGCTCCTGTAAGATCGCAGATGTGATATTCCCATTTATACTGAATATTCCCTTGAGGAGCCAAAGGTGAGGCAAAGGTGCAAGGCAGCATCTGCCTGTGTGAACAATAGGCTTATTCCTAATTTACATCCAAGTCTGGATGCACGAAGTACCACAGGGTATAGAAAGACAGGCTTCTTTATGACCCAGCCAGATAAAGCTTGTATCTCCCATGGAGATATACCACCACCAGCTGTACACACCTACCCAGCTGGTGTGTTGCTGAGAACAGTTGATTCTCCCACTTGCTGAAGTTGCAGGATCTTAAACTGTAAAGAGGGTCTGAAAAGCAGCACTTTGCATCAGTACAGCCAAGTACTGGCATGCACATCACTGATTCCCAGGGGCAACTGGGTAGCTCATCAGAAATATGAGTTCCTACAGCTTTGCCTTGGCATCCTTTTGGTTGCTTCTCTAAGAAGTGCAGTATCTGAAGCCAAAGCACAGGGCCCTGACAGCCTCTGTGTAGACACGAGACCCACAGACATTTCAAACCCATGTCTGCAACCCCCAGCAAACAGAACTCTGAGTGCACAGTCAAGCCAAACGGACTAACCAAGCTATCATTCCACCCAGGTCATACATCCTAGATCTGGCTGGCCATATCTCACTCGCTTGGCTGTGCTCCCTGCAAGTCAACTACTGCATGGGCTGCTGGGCAGGGTGAAGTGAAGCAGCTAAGCTGCTTGACAGACCATAGCAACCTTGAATGGCCACAGGTCAGACCTAAGGACATAAACATAAGGCATAATGAAGTTCTCTATCACATCTGGTAGTTTTCCTTCCACTGCACTGCTGGGCAGCCCCTGCAGTCATCCCACACCTGCACTGGATCAGCACCAGCATGACACCATGCTGAAGCAGTTGTCCCTGGTCAGGCTTCTCTCCTGAAGCAAATCCCTTTTGTCTTCCAGGGAAGCTTTCCTAAATACCATGGGGAGCCAGCTCCTGCGCTGCAAACTGCTAGAGCTGTTGTTCCAGCATAGCTGTCATGTGCCTACAACCTTGCCTTTGTCTCTGGCCAAGATCCTTTATTTCCTGAGCCACTCCTCTGTGCTGCTGCAGTACCAGGTATTTAGTCCAACCTCTACTTTGTCTTTTGTCCTAAGGAAACCTCTTCTAATAATCAAATACTGTCTTCTGTCATAGGATGAAACAGCAACATGGCAAAAATGGGATGAGATGCTGGAGTACTTGAGTTTGCTGCTGCTGAGTTACCAAAACGTAATACTGGGTAAGCAACCTGTTTTGGCATTAATAAGTGATCTCATCAAGAGGCTACAGCAGAACAGCCAAAGTACCCTTCTCTTCATTTCTCATCATTCTTGAATTCATGGCTACTGAGTCTTAGAAAGATAACATGCTTCCATTCCCCAGGACCCTAAATGGGTCAGGCAACCCATTGTGTTACCTCTCCCCACCAGCATTTCTTCTTGCAGAGCACTTGCGGAGCTCACTCACTGACCGGGTGGATTTGATCATTCAGAAAGCCAAGCCCAAGCTCCAGGACAGCGACGACATTGGCCACCTGGACATCCGCCTGAAGATAGAGGACTTCATCAGCCGAATGCAGCAGGTTCTGGGGGAGCCTTTTCCTCTGCAGATCATGGAGAAACTGGGCATGCTTCAGGAGCTACTCCTCATTATCACCGCTACCTGATGGAGACATCCACTGCAGCAGGTGGGCACAAAGAACTTCATGCTTCCTCTATAAAACCCCATCTCTTGCTGCAGTCTCAGGTGTTGTACATCATGAATTTGGTTATACATTTCTTGGGGGGGGTGGGAAAAAAAGTGTCTGGTTTACATGGTCTCAGTTTCCTTTCAAATTTTCCTCATTCTGCAGTTTTACCAAGCACTCTGTACACTTTAAAAAATAAATTATTTTTCTATGTGCTGAGACTGTTATCTTGGTGCCAGCCCTCCCAAAGGAAGTGCAGAGCTCTGTCAGCTGTACTTTGGGACAGCATTAGACTAATGCAGGTGTAACTTTGACAATAGTTTGCACAGCAAGCAAAATGCCAAAATACCATTCAATATTCAGGAAAATATGGTATTAAAAAAAATTACCAAGCATGGGTGCAGTGAGGGCACTTCCAGTGCAGGGATCCCCAAGCCACACTGGTCAGGCATTAGGAGAGGAACATTTCTGCTCCAAATCAATCTACATGACTTTGCCCAAGGGGATCAGCATGTCAACAGGGAGGACTGGACAGCAGCATCAACTGAAAAAGACTTGGACTCTTCCAGAACACCAAAGTGTCTGCAGTGCAGGCAAACATGCATGTTATGAAGATGAATACAGAATTCAAATCCATTGCCATCAGCTCAAATCAGAGCTGAAGTCGGAGAGCAATTAGGCACTTCTATAGGCAGTCAGAGGCCATTCAGAGGCAATGGAGCTTGGGAGTGGTACTCTGGTAGAGCTTCTGGGCCTCCATTCACAAGGATTTTTATTTTTCTTGTAACAAAAATCATACACATTAGAGACATGAATACAGACAACAAATAAATTAATGTCAAATGAGACTGATTGCCAAGGTGCAAATGACTGGTGACAGTAAGAACTGCTTGGTTGGGTGAGAGACTTTCAACACAACACATCATCAGTAGTGCTGCTGAAGCTTGAGAGGAACCAGAGCCACAAAACATGCTTCTTCAGAGCAGACAGCAGCCAAGCGAGCCATCCTTGCCTCACCCTCCAGGGGAAATGTTTAAGGAGGAAGAAACCCCAGAGCTCAACAGTTGCCAACTGTTAAGTAACCTCTGTATGATGCCCTGGTATCATACCAGTACCAGATGCAAGGCTGCTGCTGCCACCTCACCACTGTGGAAAGCCAGCTGCTGGCTAAGGCAGCTCTGCAACACAATCATGAGATCAAGAGGAGACCCATTTGCTACAGGACAGGTGAAGATTAGACCAGCACTACCCCTAATGCTTAAGGGATTAGATGGTAGCCAGGAGTTCCTTCCACTTCTCAGGAAAGCAAGCACTGGCTGTTCCCAGTAGCTGGTGCTAACTAGACCAGAATTTACATACAGCTGTACCACAGCAGGGAGGAATGTTTAGCCTTGATCTGCCCTCAGTGCTCCCCCAGCCCTGCAAAATGCATTTAATGCTGATGAAGCAAAAAACCTAATTGAGAAGCGTCTCAAATCTACACAATTCAGATAAAAGATGCTGGGGGGGGGGGGGGAAACACAGCAAACAAATCAAGCAGCAGCCAGATTGCCAGAACATCTGCAGGTCAGTGGTGTTTCACAGAAAGAAGAGAGGAAGATTACTCAGTTCAAGCCAAACCAGCTCTGGTCATTTCCACCCTTTTGGAAGAACATGAAGAGTTGGAAGAGAAGCAATTCTTCCTCATTATTGCCAAGCCCCACTAGATTCTACTCCCTGTCTTTCCAGTAATTGCATCTTAGAAAGATCACTCTTCCTTACAAAAATAAAATCCAAGGACAAGGAATTATGAGGTGTTGAACTGTAAGGTCACACTGGATAAAGGGAGCACCACATCTAAAACTGACATTCCACATTCTCAGAGCAACTTCCTTCTGGCAGTTAATGGTCCAGTTTTTAGGCTTTGATTGTTTTCATTGTTTTCTGCTGGTGTTCTGCACATGCTACACAGAACCACAGTCCTCCCAAGGGTACTTCAGCACTGAGCAGGACAAGACAATCATACTACATGTAGCCAAGCCAGCCTGCTTGCACACCACATGCAGCACTGTCTCACAACACAGGATTCCAGGTTCTAATGCAGTGCAGTGTACCAGGAAGCACAGCTAGTGCAGTCTAGCAGACCAAACTGGTGCAGCACAGCAGACAGGATGGTTTACATTGTTTTTGTACTAGTGCAGGGGTTTTTCCAAGACTGGCTTTAGGAGGACATTCACAACTGTTCCCTTTTATGAAATGAAGAGCTGGAAGGGAGACTTCCCTATTTTACTGCAGCACAATGAGACAGGGAAGCAGAGCCTAAAGACACCCTGTAGGATGCTAAAGACACCAGAAGCATTCTTCCTAGAACCCAGTGGGAGCCAGCACGTTCAGATCCCGAGGTTTGAGATTATGGGACCGTGGAGATTGTTTCCTCCCTTCTGTGACTGAAGTGTCCATTTTGGGTGGCTTGAAGGTAACTGGATCCTCTGGCATCCTAGTAGCCTGAGCACGCATCAGCTCCATTGGGGATGGCTTCTGGGCACCCTTATAGGACTGGATGGTAAATCCTCCTGATAAAGAAAATAAACCACAGCAAATAAGAGCTGGGAAAACGAGCCAAGTCCTTTTTCCACTGCTGCCAGGAATGAACAGTGTGACTGATGCTCAGCACTGCAGAAAGCCTGTGCAAGACCCAGCAGCTTCAGGTCATCTAAAGCTTATCCCACATCAGTGGCTGACACTTCCAATTCTGGTTCCACCAGATAGCAGAGAAGCTGCCACCTTCACACCCTGCCCTTCCACTACAGCTCAGTGCAAGTTATTTCTGCTTTCACATCCTTGGTATAGGTTTTACTACACTGCCTTAGCACAGAAATGATACGAATAGCACATTCACAGAGTGGTCCTAGAAAGTAACAAGGCAAGCAGAATTAGGCTCCAGAAACAGCCAGCAAGTTTGTTGTGTGACAGTTCTCCCCTAGCTCTTGCAGCACAGGAGAATTTAGAGGACATACCTGGATCATTGGTGGATTTCTGGATGGTTTTGGGTCCAAAAAAGCTCCATCTTTCAGATGGCAGTTTGTCCCCACCAGTTTCCACAGTAAAGTCTGGACCAGTTAGAGAAGTAGAGGATCCCTGACTAAACCAAATCCTAGGGAAAAATCATTGAGGTGTGTAAAACATGAGAATAAATACTTTAAGTGGCCCCACTGTTCCAGGAACTTCACAGGCAGTTATCAGTTGCAATTTAAACAACCTTAATAGGTTTGTTACACCCCAGGATGAAGATATGTGCAAGTTCAGCAACACAAATCCACAGCAGGCTCTGAATTTCACCCCTCAGTCCCTCACTGGATAAGAAGGTTATTTGTAGCAGCTCCCACCTCAACAGCCTGCAGGAAACCAAAGGAGGCAGTGGTCTGTCAGAAAGAGAGTACCTGGTTTTATGCCTGGGAGAGGAGTGGGGAGTGCTGCTTGGAGTGGACTGAGCAGAAGAAGTCTGTCTGTCATCTTTCATCATCTCTCCATTCTGCATTTTTAGCTTCTGTTCAGAGGCAAGAGAAATGCACAAGCAACAGTGCTTAAATACAATACATCAGGAACAGCCAATTTTATTGTCATACTGAGCAGTTGTTTATATAACAGGTGATTAAGGATTTGTCACTTCACCCAAAGCCACACCCAGCATTAAAGTACTTGCAAACTTGCAAAATACTTAAGCCTCTTTCCACGAGATCTAAGCATTCTGGAAGTCCACTATGCTCAAAACACATCCTCCAGGCTAGAAGTAGTAAAACACCACCTACAGCTCACTCCAATTCAGCAGCAACAACAGTAATGCGCTGCTTCAACACCAACACTAACAGGGAAGCTGCAGATGTAGCAGAGCTGGCTTCATCACATCAGTTCAGCCCCTGGTAGCAAGTCAAAATACCACAGCAATCATCTGTCTCCTGGATTTTTCAGAGCAATAAAGCTTTCAGTCCCACAAGATCTCTAATGAAGGTGAGACCAGACCTTGTACAGAAGGTAGGAGGTGTCTAAGCACTAGACCCTGAGAAGTAAACCCCATACAACAGGATAGAAACACTGCTCTAGAACACTGCAATTAACTGCATTTGGAGAGCTCAGTCAAACTAAACAGGAACTGGGTGTACGCAAACCAGGTAACTGCAAGTCCAATAGTACATACTGAACTTTGAAGAAGTCACTTGAAGGGCAGTTATAGTTCACCAACCACATCCTGGGCAGCGTCTCAGGATGTTTCCTGTGCCTATCCAAGCCACACTAATGCAGTTCAACACTGTTACTGAAACTTTGACCTTGTGGGAGTACACTTGGAGAGTTCACTATTAAACTCCAACTGCAAGATTGTGAATAACTGAGCTCATCAGAAACATGTCAATTCAAGACCTTTGTCTTTATTTGAAGTCAGAAGCAAGCCCAATTTCATTTGCTAACTTCCACCTCAAACAGAGGGTTTACAAGTTCTCTCGGGACAAACAGTTCAACAGTCAACTGCAGGGCACTAAAGGCACAGCAAGAAGCTAGATACTGTGCAAGGATCTGTGGAAGGATGTCCCCACTTGAAAGATGCCTGTGATAGTCTGACATGACTGTGGAATATGACTATCCAAAAAAGTTTGTTTCAAAGGTATAAAGGCTAATGCTAACTAAAATGTAAGTGGATAACCTTTTCTACACAATCAGCTAAAAGCCTTTAGAGGAAGCAGTTTAAGGAGAGCAACATACTCCAACAGTTCCACTACGAGATGTGTTAAGGTAGCACACAACCCACACAGAGAAATCCAATGCAAAACAAGCCTTACATGGACTGCCTCAGCCACTCGGTGATACTTGGTCTCCTCGGTAGTGAGGCCTTTGTGGGGGGTGTAGCCAGCATCCCTCAGCCCTGCCTGCTGCTCAAAGCGCTGGATGCTCTCCTGAGTCTGCTCTGGAACAGACAAAAGCACATATTCACACACAAATGCCACAACAAGCAGTTCAAGCAAATAAAGGCAAGTTAAGCAACCAAATGCAAGGCTTTTGTCATAATTTGTACCTACACATTGTGATGAGTTGATAGAGGCAGCAAGATGAAGCTTGTAAGATCGACTTGAAAACTGTCCTGAGTCATAGGGCTAAGTCAGATGAACAGTGATTTGTCCCAGATCACCAGATGCATTACAGATACAACACCTGTAATTATATCCACCTTGCCTAAGAAGCTGCATCACTCCTAATCACTTCCTAAGTCTGCAAAATCCCAATACGCTGGTCATTTGAAGTGGCTCTTTAGGTTTAAGGGTTTGTTGTTTTTTTTT
>NW_009926305.1:0-11801 GCF_000696875.1 Nestor notabilis
TGAACGCATTGGCCCCAAATTGTAGCCATTTCCCTTCATCACGAGGAAAACCAGCCCTTTTCCCTCAGTTTTGGCCACATGTGAGGTCCCGTCCTCCCTCCCCACCTCATCCGGAGGCCATGAGCCTCCGTACATCCAGCCCCATGTCTTCATGGGGAGCGCTGTCCGTGCCGGGCGACCGAGTGATGGTGCAATCCCTCATTCACCACAGCCACGAATGCGATATACAACGTGCAGCGACCCCAAGGGACATAAAATGCTTCGGTCCCGGTTCCAGCCCCGTTGTGAGCACCCTCCGTGCACTTGCCATAAAACACCCCATGTTTTGAGTACGGGCGTGTGGTTTTTATTCCCAATGACTTACGTCTCCCAGCCTTAATTGTGCTGACTGCACTGGGCAGGGTAGTGCAATAAATACTCATTACTTACATAAACTGGGGCTGCATAAAGTAGCGTGTGAGTGGCATGTCAAAATGCACGTTCTGTTGCATAAGTGTAATTGTTTTCTGCTTCTTGACACGCCGTTAAGTCCATATTCCAAACCAATTTTGGTTTATTGTGGACTTCTTTCTCTTGCAGCTCATCAGTAAATAAACCGGGGAGCGTGCCAGCCTTGAGAAAAAGGGACACCGCAGAAGGCAAAATGGAAGAACTTGCACACATCTATGCGCTATTAAAAAGCAATATGAATCGGGAGGCTAGCAAAAATGCTGCGACTGGAAGTTGCAACCTCTTAAGGAAAGAAAAAAGAAAGATGTAAATCTTTTACTCTAGAATGATGGTATTGATATATATTTATTTGTAGGCTAATTCAGACCAAGGACTGAAAAGCATGCACGACCACAGTCTTGCACAACTCAACCATACTCTTAAGTGAGGATTCCCAAAGTCTGTTCAAAGAATGATGGGGTTTTTTACATACTGCTGGTTTTTATAAATTTTGGAAGGACTTTGCTAGCTTTTGGGGGGAAAAGTGGCTGAATAATTCTCTTAATCAGACAAGTAGTCTAATAAATAATAAAGTCTGCTTACTTCACTTAATTAGACAAGTAGTAAAGATAAAGCCCAGTGTAATGCCTACTCTTGACAGTAAAACAACCTCCATTGTATCACAACTGAATGCGTGTAGTGTAGCTTAATAAAACATTAAAGTTCATTCCACAGAAGAAACAAACTATATTTGTAGCAGTAGAAACGTCTGATGATTCATAAGAGAGAAAATTTCAATGACTTTAGTGGAAATTATATGAAACGCTGAAACAAAACACCAAGAAGGGATCTGAAGATGTGGGTGTAGTTACAACTTCTAAGATGTGCTTCTTGTTACCCATAGATCTGTGGCAGCCGGGCTACCTGATGTTTTGACACCTCACTTTAATTGGAAAAAATGACTTTTTTGTTGACCTTCTGTTGCCTGCTGTTGTGGTGAAGCGTGGTCCTTACCTCACCCTGGCGTTCCAGACCTGTTCTGGCAATGGCCAGACATGTCCAGACATTTCTCCATTCTGTTTCCTCATGTTATTTTCACTTGAGAGTTGTTACCTCTCAGCTGGGCTACGGTCAGGAAGGGTAATTTTCCATAAACCAAACATTTTAATTTAAAAAATCCAGTCTTTTATAACAAGAGTGAAGGGGTGGAAAGAAAGAATCCAAGGAAGCAGACCCACCTTTTCCCTCTGAGGTTCTTACTCAACTCCAAATATTTAACCCATAATAAGTAAACGCATCCTCGAGTCTTGGCAGGGGAGAAAGGAGTGTCAGTTGAGAGACTGCTGTGCTGTCCAGACCTGTGCTACGTTTGGGATTGATGTTTGTGGGGCTGGGAGGAAAACCCCCACACTGTGGTGGAGGCAAGGTTGGAGACGTGCACTGCTCCCTGGTCTTTGTGGCGTTGGCTTTTAGCAGGTCCCTCCTCAGCAGGGTGGTGGTAGTGGGTCTTTTTCCTCACTGCATCCCTACACAGTGTGTTGAGGCACTTGGGTGAGAGCTTTCCCTAAAGAAAGCATCCAGAAGTCACCTCAGAAACTCGCGATGACTTTTATTGTGCATGTTTCCATGCTGTGAGTCACGTAGTTGGAGAAAACCTCAAGGGACTGATCCCCTGCTTATCCTCACATCCACTCGTTTGTTTGGTGTGTAATAGCCAAGGACTTTAAACAAAATAAATCTACCTCTGAATCCTGGAGACCAATATCCTGCTCTAAAAGCCCTGCCCTGTCTTGCCATAGCAATCAGAGGAAGGGGGTCTTCCCTATTTAATGCGATACCTTAATTAACCAGACCTCAAGACCATCAACACACTGCCGTGAGTTCTCTCTACTCTGTAGTTACTCGGCTCTGCAGGTACTTGGCTTACAAAATTGTTATGAAAATCTAATATCCAGCCAAGCCAAACAAACAACACCCCCACCATCATTTTACACGCGTGTCAAGAGAAATAACTTGCCGCGGGCAAAGGGGGTGAAGGAATTTTACGAGGCTGTGTCTGATCCTCCCTCTCCCCTCCCTCGGACAGTTAAAGCAATGTTTGTGTGATGAAAGGTGTAAGGGAGCAGAGGACAGCTGGTTAGGATGAAATGTGTGAGCTGTATCATGCAATAATGGATTTAGCTGACTGTTTGCCACGGGTCAGATCTAGCGTGAATTGCTTTATATGAAACTCAGGGATTCCTGCATTATCCTGCTCCTAAATCCTTGGAAAGCTGTGACTTTAAAAAAAGAAAAGGTAATTCTTCATCTGGACGGACAAAAGCCCACGGGATTGTTTTGACTTGCTTTCAGACTTAATGATGTTTGACACATTAATTGGGAGTGGCCATGGGTTTGGGCAGCCTGAGGCTAGACTTGAAGCAAATCTGAGCACCCTGAAGCCCACGTGAGGTCTCCCAGCCGGGACACTTGTAAACAGGACATGAAAAATGAGTCTCAGCTTTTACACATTTGGCCTGTAACTTACCCTCGGGGTATCTCTCACAAAGGGTGCGATATCTGATGGGAAACCCGTGCTCTGGGCTTGAAACTGCTGTTTATCCTTCTTCCCACCCTCCTGAACGTACGCACTCATTAAACTGGAACTTTAATGCTTGTGTAAAAAGGCCCCTTGATGCTTTTTTTTGTTTTTCCCTCCAGAAATGTTGAGATGCTTCTGGTTTCTGCCTGTCAGATGAGGGCTGTAGACATGCGGCAAGCCAACCAAAGGTATTTTATCTGGACACAGACAAGTCTTGTGAAGGACTCACACAGAGGATGCTGTGTGAGTCCGTGGCTGGGACCCGGACACACAGATTTGCTGGTCAATTGAGGTTTGTTTGTGGCAGCCAAAACTGACTTTTGATTCTGAGAGCCACATGGCTTCAGACAGGACCTGCGGGCTTAGAGTGTGACCCGGCCCTTTGCCCTGTCTCCTGCCCTAAGTTTACCCATCTGGAGCCAGTTGGTTCATGTCAGCAGTCCTGAGCAAACAGGGCAGTGCTGGTGTAGGGTCTCTTTGCCTTTCTTCTGTGCTAAAACCTGGAGTAAAAGCAGTAGCTATGCCTCCCCACACCATTCCTATACGGAAAATAAACGGCTCGTGGTGGAGACTCAAGTTTATAGCAGTTGTATCAGCAAGGTGCTGATAGAGGCTGTAAGATGAGTTTGCTGCAGCCACTTGTGAGGTCTCATTGTGAGTTCATGCCTTGAAGAGTGAGAGCTCCCTGCCATTATTTCCCTGCTTTGCACAGCTAAAAAGTGATATTAATGGCTGCAAAAAATTACCCTGCCTCTTGAATTGATGTGGTCTATAATTATCTTCACAATAAAACTGTGAGGAATTAAGCTCCAGTGCAGTTTATAGTTGACAAAGGATGACTTGACAGGCCATCAGGAACTGTGGCTTTCAGTCCCCGCCTAAGTGCCAAGAGCAGTTAAAATGCTGCTAGAGCAGTTAAAATGCTGCTAGACCATTTGAGGATTGAGGGGCTCGATGAGTTCAGTCACTTCTCCCCTTGCAGAGCAGAGACCAGGACCTCTGGTTTTTATGCTATTTCTCTTTCTGTTTCTCTCTGTTTGGGCAATGAGCTGCTATTAGTCAGTTTTCCTTCCGAGCTGCCTGCTATTAAACCATGGCTATGATGTTTATGAGGTTTCCATTGCTGCACTGGGATATTTGTACCTCGGTCTCTAGGTTTACTCAAAGCCAAATTGAAAAATGGATATATTTGCATCAAATTGGGTTTGCAAAAAACCCACAGCCTGAACCAAAGCCTGAAGTCCAGAAGGCTGTTTAAGTCTGAGATGGTTTTCAAGTGGCTCCACTCACATTAACCTTACCCTGATGAAAGCTGGCTGGTATTATCACGAGTTTATGCTGGGGAATACAGAAAAAAGACCAGTTGGTTTTCAGGCTCCTGCAGCCTGGCTTTCCATGCAGACAGGGACTCTTCATCAGGGACTGTAGCAATGGGTCAAGGGGTGATGGGTTCAAACTAAAACAGGGGAAATTCAGGTTAGATATAAGGAGGAAGTTCTTTACTGTGAGGGTTTCAAGGCAGTGGCACAGGGTGCCCAGAGAAGCTGTGGCTGCCCCATCCCTGGCAGTGCTCAAGGCCAGGTTGGACACAGGGGCTTGGAGCAACCTGCTCTAGTGGAAGGTGTCCCTGCCCGTGGCAGGGGGTTGGAACTGGATGATTTTAAGGCGCTTTCCAATTCTAACCATTCTATGGTTCTAAAGCCAACTTCACTGAAGTTTCACCTGAGAGATCTTGGTTCCTTAATGATTTCTTATACCAACACAACACTCATGGATTAATTTATAGAGGAGAGCCAGTTGGGCTAGTCCAATGCAGAATAAAATACCATATTTGTCTGGTCACAACACAACTGCTTGGTCTATAGCTCTAGACACTAAAACATGACCTCTAGTTAACCAAGCATTTATCCCTCTCCACACCTCCTCCTTGTTTTGCAGCCCTTAGCTACAGCTGGATTCATCTATCAACCTACTATTCAAACCACGTGTTACTGGGCACGTCTGTTTTGATCACCCAGGTGTGACCTGAAGCCTCTGTAGCCTTCCTGGAGGACTCGCTTTACTCTTTGCTCTGCTAAGGCCTGTTACAACCACGTGTTGTTATTTATCTCATCTCTCCCCTTGCCTAATCGGTCACGTACCCACTCGGTGTTTGCAATATCCTGGGTCCCAGCAGAGACAGGATTTCAGATTGTTTAGCCCTGTGTCATCAAAACTACATGTGGAAAAGCAGCCTGTATTTTTGGAAAATCCTAGGAAACAACCCAGAAGGAGCAACACCTGAACTGGTGGCTTCTGCAGCTGTGACTCAGTGTGAGCAGAAGTCCACGAGCAGTCGCAAAAATAGACACTGATGCGCTGACTGTATTCAAGGGGGGTTTTATGTTCACTTCAAAACATGAGTAACGCTCACCTGGGTGATGGAAAAGCGAGTTGGGTTGGCACTGGTTTCCAATGGGATGGAAAATTAGTATGTAAAGAACCTAGTGATTAAGATAATAAAAACAATGTTAAGAGTCTGAGGTGAAGCCAAGTTTTATAGCCCTCGAGCTTTTCGTTGTGAAATTGTTGGCTCTCACTTTGTTTCTGAAATAGAAATCTATTTAAATGACTTAAGCAACACAAGTCAGGGTGCTGAGGCACTCCAACAGGTTGCCCAGAGAAGCTGTGGCTGCCCCATCCCTGGCAGTGTTCAAGGCCAGGTTGGACACAGGGGCTTGGAGCAACCTGCTCTAGTGTGAAGTGTCCCTGCCCGTGGCAGGGGTTGGAACTGGGTGAGCTTTAAGGTCCCTTCCAGCCCAAACCATTCCGTGATTCTATGATTTTATGATTCTAATTTTCAAGAATAACCCTGAGCAGACTCTTCTTGTAGTTGTGTCCAAGAAACTGAAATGAATCAGGTGAATACTTTTTATTCTAATTGCTTGAATTCCCAAACACAACCAACCAACTGCACAGCCCACAGTGTTTCACACAAAAGCAATTTTAAACTCTGAGCTAAAAACAAGTGCATTTTCAAGGCCCAAAATTAAAATCCCCAGCAAAATGCTGAGATATTTTTAGGGCTCTTCTAATTGCTTCTACCCTGAAAGTTGGGTGAAAACTGACAAAATCACAGTTTTGGAGTTCAAACAGTGTATTCAAGATTTTTTTCCCCCTTCCTAGAGCTGAATATCACCCCAGCCACCAACTTTCATGCTGTGTTTGATTTGGGGAAGTCCCTCTGCCTGACGCACAGTGCGGGTACTGCACACTGCTGTTGGGCTCCTGTTTCACTTTACAGCTAAAATGATTTAGAAGTTACCTGCTCCCAAAAGGAGTGACTTTTCCTTTCCTTTTCCTTGCTCATAAATGCTCAGGGTGAGCAAGTTCATCTGGCTGGTTCGGTGGGGAACCCTACGTGAAAGAATGAATAGTTTTCTGTTGAATAAACCCTGCATATTGACTCACGTGACAGTCCTAAACCTTGTTTCAGCTTGCGGAGGCTGGCAGGCAATGGTCAGGCCCTTTCACACAATATTGGCTCTCCCAGGGTAACTCATCCTCCAGCTGTCCCCTGTGACCCCTATAAAATCAGAGAACCACAGACTGGTTTGGGTTGGAAAGGACCTTAAAGCTCATCCAGCTCCAATTCCCTGCCACAGGCAGGGACACCTTCCACTAGAGCAGGTTGCTCCAAGCCCCTGTGTCCAACCTGGCCTTGAACACTGCCAGGGATGGGGCAGCCACAGCTTCTCTGGGCACCCTGTGCCAGCGCCTCAGCACCCTCACAGGGAAGAGCTTCTGCCCAAGAGCTCATCTCAGTCTCCCCTCTGGCAGGTTCAAGCCATTCCCCTTGTCCTGTCCCTACAGGCCCTTGACCAAAGCCCCTCTCCAGGTTTCCTGGAGCCCCTTTAGGCACTGGAGCTGCTCTAAGGTCTCCCCTTCAGGAGCCTTCTCTTCTCTCAGCCTGGCTCCAGAGCAGAGCTGCTCCAGCCCCCTGATCATCTTCATTGCCCACTTTCCAGTTCCTTCTCAAGCAATTTCATCATCTTTCTCAAGCTCTTCACTGGTGTTCCCAAAGAATACAACACAACCTGCTGGAGGGGGACCTGGAAGTGACACTGCTCTTTTGTAGAGCTGTGTGTGTGAACACCATGCCAACAGCAGACAGAGCGGGGGGATAAGAGACTTGTACTTTCCTGCTGCTCTTCCTTGGGCAATCCTATCAGTTCTGCAGCTTCTTTCCTTATTTATAAAGGGAGCCTGGAGACTTAAGCTTCTGAGTTAAGTACCTCAAACATCCAGGGCTGCTTTGCAAGGACCAAAAGTTTCGTATTATTATTTATTTCCTTTTCTATTATCAGTGAAGAAAAGGCAGCAGAGAATATTTTCTTGAATATGCCAAAATAGGAATAAAGATACTTCCTCCCTGACTGGGTTTCAGCCCAATTTTCTGACCTGGCAATGCATTGATGCTGGGTGCAGGTGGATGCAATCCATAGGGATGTGTTGCCACTCACCTGGGCTGGAGCACAGGAAGGGGATAAGCTCAGAAGCAGGTTGAATGGAGATTATCTGCAACCTCAGGAACACACTCGAGAGGTTGTGGCTTAAGATAAAGAAGTTAATAAAACTGAGAGGAGAGAAAGTTCCTCGCAATGAGGTGATTTGGGAGGTTTAACAAGCTCCCTAGGGAAGCACTGTTGCTGTGGATAATTGAGAAGAGACCAGGAGAAATGGCTTGGGGGCCTTTGGATTTTTCCTGTTGAGTAATCAGTCATTTTCTGCCCAGAAAAGGCTTTCCCCACTCCCAACTAAACAAGAACTGGCCTGAATGGGTTGCTCCAATTTGAACATAATATGTTTTTTTTCCCAGCTGGCAACAGTCTCTTGCATTTTCCTCGCTCTGTTTTTCCCCCTGGTAGTGGTTTTGCTCAGACCAGAAGCATATGTTGCAAAATCTGCCAGAAAAAAATCGTTTTCACAATTGATACTTTCTGAAATGCCTTTCACAAATTGCCAGTCAGTGCCCTTGGAGTCAGAAATCCTCTCGGCAGTGATACAGCAGGTAGAGAACAGCCTCCTCTTGGGTTTCCTTATCATCTGTCAGACTCCAAGTGGAGACCTGCTGGCACTGGTGCCATAGTTCATTTGGTCTTTCTCCTCCCTTCTGAGGTGCCCACCAAACCTGTGAGGATTCCTTTAGGGTTTATTTTCCAACCCCTGGTGAGCAACAACCTCTCGGTGTGCTCTGATGAGGCTGTGGTTGGAGGATGGCTGGAGAAGCTCAGAGGAGTACTCAGGGACTGTGGGGCACTGAACTGAGCTGAGACTTAGATTGTTTTCTCCTGATGCATAGTCCTGAAGATGACCTGTTAGGTGGCCAGGTCCTTTCATATTGCACAAACTCTTCCTCTTCTGAGAGAGGTGAGTCTGTTTTGTGGGGGATTATCTGCTTTAGATCATCCCTTCTGGCTTGTTTTGAGCTTCACTTCCCACAAACAACAGATGCTGTGGTGCTGTTCCCCTTTTACTGCCTCCCCCCTGCCCTGCTCCCTGCTAACCAAGTGCTCCCCCAAACCGTTTCTTCTCTGACTTGCTGTTAACTGCAAACTTCTACCTGTTTCCCTGTGCTTTAAGCAGACGCAAGGTCTCTCTACCACGTGGATTTACGTACATCAAGCACCACAAAATCCATATTCCAGATAAGCCACATGCCAATCTCCTTCTTTAACCACTTATTTTAATCAACCTGCAGCATTTCATCCTCTCTGTGATTTTGATCCCCCTCTGAAATGCAGCTTGAAGCCAAGATGTTTAGAACTTGTCAGGAAAGGGGACATCCTGTTGGATCAACCTCCCATCCTTGGAAAACTGGTGTGTAATTCAGAGACAGGGACAAGCCTATAAACTGGAGTTCCCAATATTGGACTTGGAGTCCCTCTGCCTCCAGGTCCTTGCAGGGTTTGGAGGCGGAGGCTACATTTGCAGCCCTGATGCTGTGTTTAGCCCCAGCCCTCTGAGCTCAGTCTGAATTCTGCACTTGAAGCCAGCCCCAGGAAACCTTAGAGCTCTCCAGACCTTCACTTTCCATCTGTACGTGACAATAAAATACAGAGCTGGTTGTGGCAGACCTCTGGCAACCACGCTGTCAATGACAGGAAGAAAGTGAAGCTGATCCATGACCATTTCCAGCTCAGCCCACGAAGTATTATTCGCACCACAAAATACTTCATGCACTGCAGGGATGGATATTGCACCACCCATCTCATTGGTGCTTCTCAGGATTTACCTTTTCATAGCTCAGAAACAGAGCACAGGAGCAGAAATTCCCATTACTTTCAGTGTGTGTGTGTGTGTGTGTTACATTCATTGACTTTACTTTCTCTAATGACCTACGAGTATCTCTTGTCTCATGGAATTGAGTGTTGTTTGCTTGTTCACAGTTTCCTTTCCTTCCGTTATCCAGCAACGAAAGTTGGCTTAAGTGGCTTTTGTGAACTCTTTCAAGATCCCCAGAAGGATGATACAGGAAACAGAGAGTTTCCTTTCTATACAAACTTGTAGGGTGTTCCCATAATAGCCTCAAATTTATCTGCCCTCAGCAGCCTGCAATTGGACAAGAAATTAATGAACTGTCAAAACACAATCAACATATCAGAGAGAGGAGCTTGCAGTAAAAACGAACCCTTCACTTACACAGCACCTTTTATCCCAAACACTTTCCATGATTCCAGTTACTTTACAAGTTGGCTGTGCTTTAACCATTCAGCCTGAAATTTTCCATAATCACTCCCTGCCTCAAGTGGAATATATTTTCCTGAGAGGAGTGAAGGGGGGAAAGTCACACACACACACAAAACCCTCTTAAAAAGGCACAGTCATATTTCACCAAGATTAAAGCTAAAGAATTTTCTCAATGTTTAAGCTTTCTCCCTCTTTATTTTGAAGAGCACTTTTGCACCGCAGGAGGCTGGAATGGGAACAAGACACTTGGAGCAGAAGCAGCACTGGGGAGCGGAGTCTGTCGTTGCCTCTGTGAAAATACATCTGGATTTGTCCAAATATTAAACCACAGACCAGCCTCTATTTGAATGTGTTCAAGGCAGGTTTGCATCTCGGTTTTTATGCCCTTTGACTGCTGTGCTTGCAGTTCTGTAGCCCCCTGTAAGAACAACATCTGGATGGAGAAAATGAGTTCCCATCTTTCGCCGTTTCACCCTGGGTGACCTGGCACAGTGGGTGAGATCTGGGAGGATCGTAGTACTGGGAGGGAGGGCAGGGCCAGTGCTGAAAGCTGACAAGGTAGAAATGTGAGTCACTGAAAGGCAAAGACCAAACTGTGAAAGAAACAATTACTTATGTATTTAAAAAGAAAATAAAGCAAATCAGATCTGGAAGGCACGTTCGCCTCGTGGTTGACACTCCCTACAAAAGCACTGGCTCATTCCACAATGACTCCCATGAGATGAACAAACCTTGCCAGGAATAATCACAGATGTGGAATTGTCTAATTGCTCAACTACACGCAGGGAACCTGGGCTTTTCTTTTCCTGCCTGCTTCCTTCATTCCAGGGCTGTGCAGTGCTTGGGAGCGCTGTGGCTTGTGTTGGCCGGAGCAGTCGGGACACCAGGAGAAAAAACCAGAGCTTCTTAGCAACGGCTTCACAGCATCTGTTGTTTTAATCTCCATTCATAAAAGCAGTTAGTTGTGCTGGAGCAGGGCAGGCCGCTACGTTCAGCTTATGTCTGTGAGAAGCAGAAAGCTCTTGACTTGCTCAGAGATTTCAGAGCCTCTCAGCACTCATCCAGCAATACAGAAAATGGCTTTAAGCCACTTCAGGCTCCAGAGCTCCCGTTAGTATTCCCTATTACTGAGATCAAAGGGCTACAAAGGGCACAGTGAGGGGAATGACGAGATGCAGGCAACAGCTTCACCTCCCCTCTTAGAGAGGTTTGGTCACAGACCAAATCTGGGGAGCAGATGCTGCAGCAGCATGGCTTGGATGGCTCAGCAAACACCGGCATTCCCCCGGCTGGGAATTGCATCAGGAGGAGTTTAAGCAGGGCTGTGGTGAATTTACTTTAGTGATAATTCATGGTTAACCAAAACCCAGACACTTCATCTGCTGCAGCCTGGAATGGCAAGTCCACATGTAGAACAACCCATCTCTGCATGGCCACAGGCAGGAGCTGATGTGAAAATTGTAATAGCCATTAGCACAGCAATGGGTTTTATTAATTGTCTAAAAGGGCTTGGGGAAATTAATCTTTATTAAAGTGAAGAAACAATATTTGCCACTTTCCTAACCAAAAGCTTTGTGTTTACTGTGAAAGGGCTGTTGTTAGTGACAAGAGCTATTTTCTTTCCAAGCCCAAAACTTCCTGTGCTTTATAATAATCTCTAAGAAAAATAAAGAGGTTCTGCTACAAAACCTCATGATGCAGAGAGAGGAACCGAGGAGGGTAGTTGACCTGGGGCTTCACATGCTGGGAAGGTTTGGAAACAAGGAGCTCTGGTATGTTTGCCTTGCAGGAGGGAAGGTTAAGAGGGATTCGATCAGTCCCCACAAATACCTGCAGCAGAATAAGGTGCCAGGTTTGAGCAGGCTGCCTGCTCTATTAGGCAAAGAGCTATTTGCTGGAGGTAGAAACAAGAGATGTCCCCAGTGGAAATAAGGATCAGAGGTTAATTAACTACAGGAACACCCCATCCAGGAAGCCATCCCGTGAATTCCTACATGACAGCTCGGGGACATTGCCATCAGATGCTTTGGGTGGCCGATTAAGACAACCTGCTTTCCTGCTG
>NW_009926305.1:11832-22502 GCF_000696875.1 Nestor notabilis
AGGGCTCTGCCTCAGCTCCCCAGACCTCAGGGCTGTGAATACCTCCTGGAGGTGCCTGCTGGAGACTGTGCCCTACTTCTGTGTTTCTCAGTGAAAGAACCACCTCAAATCTTTGGCTAAAAAGCAAAACAAGGACAAATCCGTGTACTTCCACTGCTCTGCTTTCATGTATGGCCAAATTCTGCCAAACTGTGAGGTTTTATTTCCTCCCCACTGGCCTGTTTCCGTGCTGGGGTGCATGTTCCTTTTTTCTTTCTTTTAATAACAGTTCTATGGTTGTTTCACAGGCCACCTGACCATATAGTCGTCACTCCAGACACAACAGGACTGAGCTGAGCACAGTCTATGTACAACCACTTCTACATGGAGCCTGCCTCCTGTCCAGAGAGAAGGTAGAAGACTGCAACACACTTCCCTTGGCTGTGATCCTATGGCTGGAGGCTATGGAAAATTAATGGACATGCCCTGTTTCCAAGGAATGACAACCAAGGTCCCAGTTCTGAGGCTGTAAGGACACAACCTTTCCCTGCTTGCAGTGAGTACACACACCAGCTTTGCTTGTTGCTGCTTTGGATGGCACCAGATCACTGTCACACTGTGGATGGGGAATGTCCTGGCTGCTCCAGCACAATGCCAGTGGCTGCCCAGCCTGTGTAAATCTATGAATACAGCCTGATGATTGCCCGAGGTGTAACTGAAACCCACATCTCCTGGCTGAACACTCCTTATCCCTTGCAGGGCTGAGCACAGGACCTTGTATAAACCAGGCTTGAAGACAGTGTTTGCTCAGTGTAGCAGTGTGCAGGGAGCTGTATGATGCTGTGTCTCTGCTGAGGGTACCAGCAGCCTTTCTGCATCTTCCTGGTGGTCATCTCAGGTGAATAGAGCCAATTTGGGTGCAAACCCATGGAATTTTCCCAGGCACACAAAGGAGAGCTGATTCCGTTTGGACATGGATGGCCTGGGCCTACAATGAGCCCTGTCCCTGGGCAGTTTAATCTCCCCAGCCTGGAGCTTGTATGGATTTACACTTCCATATGCAAGTGTTTGATAATCACGTTGCCATGGCTACACTTGAATCTTGCAATAAATGTGTAATTTCACACATTTGCATCAAAAGGAACCGCAGGACATACAACTGCATAACAAAGCAGGCTCATCTCTCTTCCCGTTTTTAACATCACGTTATTGTACTCACTGGTGAGGGTTTTGGTGGGGTGAGGGCTATAGGGCAGGTTGGACAGCCTGGAGGTCAAGTTCTTCAGGTCTTGTCTACACTAAGGCTTCCCAATGTTGGCATCAGGGCAGTTGATCTGCTTTGGTCTAAGCCATTACCAGGGCAGTGCTGGTTCAGTAGCAGCTCCTGCCACCATCTGCCTGGGAGCTGCAGGGTGCTGAGATCTTTACTGATTAAAAATAGAAGACAAAGTTGAACACGAGGCCCTGGTGTGCCTGAAATGCAGGGAGAAGGACTGAGAAGGAGGAGTGAAGCGTGGGACCCTGCTCAGGGCTCTGATGCTCACCTTTTCTTCCCCGTTTGGTCCCTCCATTCGCCTTTCAGCCCAGTCCTCTCATATCATAGGGTCATAGAATAACCTGGGTTGGAAGGGACCAGGTCCAAGCCCTGCCACGGGCAGGAACACCTTCCACTAGAGCAGGTTGCTCCAAGCCCTGTCCAACCTGGCCTTGCTCTCACACTTGCCGTTAAGCACTGCCAGGGATGGGGCAGCCCCAGCTTCTCTGGGCACCCTGTGCCAGCGCCTCAGCACCCTCACAGGGAACAGCTTCTGCCCAAGAGCTTCTGCCCAAGAGTCTCCCCTCTGGCAGGTTCAAGCCATTCCCCTTGTCCTGTCCCTACAGGCCCTTGTCCAAAGCCCCTCTCCAGGTTTCTTGTTGGTCCCTTTAGGCACTGGGAGCTGCTTTAAGGTCTCTTTGCCACACTGCCCCCAGGCTATCTGTCCGTCTGTCCCTCAGGTGCCTTCTCCCAAGTGCTCTCCTATTTCAGATGGTTCCTTGTTGCACGAACACCTTCTCTTAATCCCAAGGGTAGCTCTTGTCTTGGTCCATGCCTCCTTCTCTGCCTCTAGCAAGAGGCAATGGGCACATAAGGGTTGTTTAGAGAGAACAGGCTGCACCCAGGGTACAACAACCTGCAGCAGGTGAATGCAGTGGTGGTTGGCAGAGACAAACCCACTGAGCACCACATCTGGAGAGAAACGTGCATCCAGGCTCTGATTTAAACCGATCTTTCAGGAACTCAAAACTTGGACAGTTCTGCCTTTGTTTTTCCCCCCTATAGCAACAGCAGCTGGAACAGTGTCAGCTCCAAGGCAGGGCTGGGGCTGGGCTCCTCCTTGCTCAGGAGCAAAATGATGTTGGGAGTCTTCTTAGCACTAACAGAACGTGGGCAAAGCAAATGTTTCACCTTGCCCTATGAATTTAATGTTGTGCAGAGAGGAAATTTGACTGAGACAAGTGCCCAATACTGACAGTTTCTGTGTGAGAAACAGGAAAAGTAAAAACTACTGGAAAAGCTTAAGATCCTTTTGTTTCTAGTTGTTGATCTAATTGGAAAAGTTAAGCAATCCTAATTATGGAGGGTATTGGTTTTAATGAGTCACCACCTTGGTGTTATTATTCCTTGTTCCTGTTGCCATAGGATGAGAAGCTGCAGCTGGGCTAAGCTGTGCTGCACAACAAACATCACTGCTGCTATTCCAAGACTGAGACACAGGGAAATGGGTGGGCTCAGGCAAAGAGGGGAACACAGGGAAGGAAAGTGATGTCTGCCTGTGTCTTGTGGGGCAACCTGACCATCGTGGAGATACTGTGGGGAAAGATGGGTTTCTACCAGGGAATGGGCATGCTGTTGTGGGTTTGGATGTTTCCCTTCCAAAAACATGTGGTAGAAAGGGTAAGGAGGTTGGCCACAGAGGTTGGATTGTGGGGATGGCCATGGTTGGAGAAGTCGCAGGGCTTTGAGAATGAAGACCCAGATTGGTTATTATGGGAAGGAAGGAGCCAGTGGAGGGATACAGACTGGGAAGCAAGACGAAGCAGTATCCTGAATGGGTAAGAGTGGATCATGATCAGGGCCCATGGAAGGTACTTTAGTAACAGCAGAAGGAAGAGGTATGCAAGAGGTTTGCCTGCAGGGCTGGAGAAGGTAGGCTTGGAAAAATCCGTAAGGTTTAACTGCAGCCCAAACTCATGGACCTTGAAAGGGAGGTATGAGGTGGCATTCAGGAGCTGCACCTCCATGGCAGATAACACATGTTGCTACTGTCTTTTTAGAAGATTTAGGGAGGTTTGGGAGGAAAAGGATTTAAAACCCTCTGTTTTATCCAGGCTGAGCTTTAGATAATAATTAGACATCCATGAGATGTCTGGGATGATTGCTTTGAACTGACCTTTCCTTACTGAGCGCCAAAACAAGCCTGCAGGAGGACTTGGGATCCCACTGGAGGAGAGTTAGATCTGAATGTTAACTCAGATCCACTGCTGAGCTGGGGCAGCACCACAAGCCCACAGGGTGGAGGCAGGAACATGTTAACCCACAGTGTGTGATCGATTGGTTTCCATTGATCAGTCATGCAGGAATAAAGCAAACACATTTCCCTGTCTCTTGGAGGGTGCGGAGGGTGTTGGGTCTGCTTGCAGCAAGTTCATCTTTTCCAGCTGATCCTGCACCTTCGTTTCTGTCTCCAGAATGGCAGAGAAAAGGCTTTTTGGCCCCAGAAACAAAGGGAAGATCTGCTGGAAGAGTGGACTATCAGGCAGATTTTCTTTCCCTCTCAAATGCATACAGGGACATCTACTAAACACACCTTGTGGCCACCACAGGAGGGAAACACACACAAGTGAGCTGCCCCATGAGTGTGAAATCATCCTCAAGTCATTGTGTTTCCTCCAGCAACATCTCTCTCTGTTAGCCCAACCAGAGTGGCACAGTCCATCTTCCACCTGCCAACCCATGTACCTGAGTGTCCAAAGCCTGGGAGCAGAGGGATATTATGGAATCATAGAACGGTTTGGGTTAGAAGGGGCCTTCAAAGCTCATCTAGTCCAATCCACCTGCAATAAGCAGGGACATCTTCAACTAGAGCAGCTTGCCCAGAACCACATCTGCCTTTCTGTGGATGGGTAAAGTGTGCCTCTCCTTTTCACAGCTCCCGAAATCTGGCCTTCCCTGCTCAATTATCCATTTCCCAGAGCTTCAATGCTGAACTCCACCAAGGCTCCAGAGATTAACACCAACTTGCCTTGGCCATGGGTGACTCTTTTGCATTTATCCCTCCTAGAGGATCAAGGCAAAGAAGGAAGGGGAGGGTGAGCTACAGCTAAATCCTGTTCCTGGCTCTCCATTCAGCCAGCACAGAATTAACTGTGTGCCTAAATGAACCCAAAAGGCACCGTGGCGTGAGGCGCATCACATCCGAGCAGGACGTGGTGGCCTTTTCCCAAGTGCCTGAGCTGCCGCACACTCCGGCCATGCTCCAGCAGGCAGCACAGCCCAGGGACCCTGGGGACAGCAGCAGTGCTGCTGCCAAGGCACCGAGCTCCCCTCTGGGCAACAGGAGATGGCAAAAACACAGGGTGGTGAATGCTGTCTGGAGCGAGTGACCTGGATGTGTCTGCCCGGGCCTCTTACAAAGAGCCAACGCGGTCCCGGCTCCGCTGCTCCAGGGCTTTGTGCCATAGGCCGGGGTGGACAGTGCCCAACGTGTGGAGAGCCACAGCTCTTGCCCAGGCGCAGAAGAGGCCACTGTTCTCTGTGGTACCCAGCACGGCTCTGTGAACCCATCTGCACAATAGACTTGTCAAAGTGGATGCCAAGAGCATCCAGCCCTCACTGCCAACGCTTCCTGATAGCAGGCTGCTCTGCAGCCTAATGCAGCTCACTGGGGAGGAAATTGAGATGCTCGGGGTGTTCAGAAGAGAACTGCATCATATAATAGTAATTATCCATGGTTTTTTTCGCTTTTGGAGCTGAAATTTTGGGTGTAAGCATGCCATTCTTGTGCAGCATCACTGCTGTGGTTTTCATAGGTCACTAAAACAAAGCTAAGGTGGGTTTTTCTATGTGTTTATCGTTGTTTTCTCTATTGGCTTGTGCATGGGAGGATTGTTACCCAAAACTCCCTCTCCTCCTCTCCAAAGCACAGCGAATCCTCTGGCAGTGAATGGGCCACAAACCGAGCAGAACCTGCCTCAGTCCCTCTCCTGACAGGTATTTGCTTGATGTTCCTGAACGCAGGAATCAAACGGGAGCCCCTAGCTAATGACACAGTCATGATCCCAGCCAGAAGCTGCTCCCGTGCCTGACAGTCAGCTAAGAATGATCTCAAATACCCTGAAATAGGTCTGACAGGACAAGTCCAGGGAAGACAGAAGGTTACTCAGTCTGCCTCCAGCACTGCACAGGGCCAGGGCTCAGTCCACCTTTGCATGACTATAGGATTTGCTGCTTCTCCCCCTTGTGTGATGATGAAAGAGTTTCCCCTGGGCATTCACCACTTCTGAGCATTATTTAGTGCATCACATCGCAAATAAAGGGAAATGCTCAGTTTCTGCTGGATATTTTTGCTTGTTTGGGGCTCAGGTTTTATATTGCCCGGTTCTTTTTTGGCAGGTTAAAATTAATGGACTTTTCAGGGGGATCGAGATCAAGGGAGCACTGGAATATCAATCTACTGAATGAGACAACACACGGGAAATTTCTGTTACATCTTCTTGGATAAATACCTTTTTTCCTCCTGCTCTTCTAATCAGGTCACAGTGTGGGGCACCAAGGGCCAGACTAGTGGCAGAGGCAGCACTGCTTTTGTTTCCTATTCCCTCCTGGATACAGAGGCCAGGTTGGACATGGTCCGACATGGTCTAGTGTGAGGTGTCCCTGCCCATGGCAGGGGGTTGGAACTGGCTGATCTTAAGGTCCTTTCCAACCCAACCCATTCTGTGATTCTATGATCCTGTGACTGGTGTGACAGGGTGAAGGCCTCAGATTTCTGCACAGAAAGGTTGGATCTTGTCTGGCTTCAGCAGAACTGGTCACATGAAATGGTTTAGTGCTGGAACTTTCCTCTATCCGTGAGGATACGCCACTCAGACCAGCATGGAAACACTAAGTGATACGTGAGAGCCCTCCTGCTCCTTACGATTGGGAAAGACAGAAGCTGGCATGAGGTGGTGGATGCTGCCGTGCCGTGTTCAAGGAAAACCTGTTTGCGTGGGAAGTGCTGGAAAAATTGCTCAAGAACGGTGCTTTCCCATAGAAAGGGATCTGGCTGCTGTTCAGATCCATGTTTTTGTGTTGGAGCTGCGGGCTAGGTGGTTGCTTCAACATATGCCTACAGCCGTGTGCTCTGCGTGTGATCTAATCCCCATCGCTTTGGGGTGTTTGCCCTCACCTAGTTTTGGGTCTGGATCCGTCTTAGAGCATTGACACATGACTTCGTGGCAGAGAGAAGCACCCTGTGGATGTCAGCCCAGGAGAGCAGCTCAGCCAGGATCATGGGATCACAGAATGGTTTGGGTTGGAAAGGACCTTAAGATCACCTATGAGGCCTCCATGCAGCTTCTCTTCTCCAGGCTGAACAGGAAGGGTTAAAATGCTGCACCCACTTCAATAGCAGGTTCTAAGTAGGTTTCTGATCCCTGCAAAGCAGTGACCATGCTTCAGGTGGTGGATGAAGGGATTCCTGGAGATCCAGATCATGAATCAGCATTAGGTGCTGGAGGAAATAAATGTCAGGAATGCACAGTTGTTACCTGGAGCATCCTTCCAACCCCTGCTTGACCAGCTATCAACAGGCCATGAAGGGACACCCCTCACTGTGTCTCCTTTTCCACTTAGGTGAAGGCTGAAGGTGGAAGACAGAGGAAAGGTCTTCTAGAAGCCATAGAGTTCTAAGCCTTCCCTCATACACTGCTCTTGCTCTTCTACCACCAGACCTTTCTGACAGCAGCAGTGTTGGTCTATGCTTGGTTCTATAACCCTCAAAACTAGAGACATCGGCACAACTGCCACCGGAGCCTGCAGCAGCCAGTCCCCGTGGTTTCACAGGGGGAGGGTTCATAGGCATGTTTTCATTTGGTTGGTAGAGGGGGCCCTTTGTCCTCAACAGCACTCAACAGAACGATACAGACCATAAATCTAGTGCAGAAACTGGAGTGAAAGAGAACGAAATAGCAACCCGTGTGCAGAGGAGGTGCCCTTACGCTGCTGAGTAGTGTGGTTACAACCACTCCCGAAGCAGGGAATTAGAACAGAGTAAAGTTATGCAGGAGCAATCTTGTGCTGCTGCTGTTACAAAAACAGCCTCCATTGGGACTGCCCTTTTCCCTCTGGGAGGAGACCTGAAGCAGAGCTGCAATGTGAAGTTTAATAGAGAAGTGGGGAAGGAGCAAAGGTCCCTTTTCTTACAAGTTATTTCATTTGTGGCTTTGTGCAGTTGCTGATGAGCACAGACGGTGAGGAGTTAGTGTAGGGAGCAGTCCCTGCCATCATGTCTGTGCTTCCGTACCCTCACCCCTTCCACACCCCAATAACCATCACAGCACCCACAAATGCCATCTCTCCCTGTTGATCCCTTGTTGCCTCCTCTCCAGGAGGAGATCCAGGAGGATTTGCCGCTGTTTGTCCTCCTTCCCAACCCACATCAGCACCACCAAGTCACTCTCCTTGGCCCTTTCACTATTCCCCGCAGTTAGAGTACACACCAACGCAGATCTCGTGTCCTTGCTGCATCCACACAGGAGTTTCCCTGGTAGCACTGGGCATTTGACACCAGCTTTTGAGAAACAGGCTCCCCTTTTAGCAAGGGGATGTCCGAGACTGTGAGCACTGAAAGCACCAGGAACTATCATCGTGTTAAACCCAGCTGAGGCTCTCCTGTTAAATCACAGCCCTGTGTAACACCCATCACCACAGCTCCAGTAACACCCGGGCTGCAGAGTCAGATTCAGGGTACAAGAAGCAGCTCAAACCTCCTCCTCCCAAACGCAGACACACATGTGAACCCACACACAAACCCAGGGTGTTAAAACTCCCCTGCAATGAGCTGGTTTCCTTGCACAAACACTGTTTCGGGGAAGGCCTGACATTCACATGGCAGCAAGGCAGCCTGTTTCAGCAGTGCCCATCGCCGTGGTGTCTGGGCTTTGCAAAACAGGCAGAAACCTTAAAAATCAGTTCTGTTTTCATTAAGAGGAGCCCTCTAAGCTGAGGTCTCTCCCCTCCTGACTGTCTCAGCAGGTAAATGATACCAAACCACATTTTCCTGCTAGGAGATGATTAAACCATTTCCAAGTATCAGCCAGGTCTGGTAATTCTGCATTTTCACCCGTCTCCTTTAGCTGCCAGCAAACATCCTCTTCCCAAATTAACCCGACCAAACCGAGCTGCAGCACAGATCCGCATCATCCCTCTTCTTGCTCCAAACAGCCCGATTTAAGGGACATTTCCTGCAGTAGCCAGACCTGTGATACTCATTGTTATTAAGCTAAAGGTTGCAGCGATATCTTTATAAAGATACCACCTTTAATCTCACATCCTGCCTTTAGCAGCACCCACCGGCTGCGGCAACCCCGCAGCATTCCCTCTTCCCATCCTCTCCCGGGCAAGCAAGGCAGGATGCTCCAGAGGGAGCCGGGCAGAGCAGGGGTGTACTCCAGCTGCATCCCCCCTTGGAGACAGACATGCACCTTCCACCGGCGCTGAGCACTCACGTTGGCGGCAGCGCGGATCCCTTTGGACAGCTTAGCTGCGACTCATGGTTAAACCCGGCCCGTGCATCGGAGCTGGAGTCCCCAGGGCTGGAACAGAGGTGCCTGGGGGACCCGGGGGCATCCAGGCTGACATGTCAGAGCAGCACCGTGGTTGGTAAATACAGCAACAACCCAAGCGACTGACAGAGCATCCCCTGCATCGTGTGGGAGCCCTGTGCTACGGGATCGTGGCTCTGTGGCTGCTCTTGGCTCGGTGCAGCCCCGTCGGATTCAGTGTTGCTAGCTCGCGTTTTCTGCCAGGGTTTAAAATAGCATCAGGAGCATTTCATGTTCCCGGTTGGTTTCCCTGGCAGAGCTTGCTGAGCCGTGCTGGGTACCACGGCTCCTCCGTGCAGCACGTTACAAACATTTCCTTGCTTTCCCCCTTTGCAAGGTAGAGGAGGGGAGAAAACCCTGCAGAGATTCTCCCAGCAAATCCCCACCTCAGCTAATCCTGCCATGGCTGAAAGCAGGGGATGGAGGATGCTTGTGGTGCGTGGAGCCGATGTGCTCACTTACCCTTCATCTCCCTCAGAAATGCCAGGTGAAGAAGGCGGCCTCTCGCTCAAGAGATAAAGCCCGATGAGCACGGCAGCAGCTACTGCAGAGCCTGCTCGGAGTCACAGTGTGTGCAGCTTGCCAGGTAGAGCCTGGATGAGAACACCCCGTGCTTTTCCCAAGATGAATGAGATCAGCACATACCCAGCCAGGCAAAAAAAAGAAAAAAGGGAAGAGAGAAAATTCCATCCTGATCTATGTGGTGGTTTATGACCCGAAGTGTTGGTCTGTGAGTTCCTCTGCTCAGGGTTTGCCGGGGCGAATTTCATCAGGAGAGGAAGTTTCTATTCTGTGTTTGGTGTTAGGGACACGTTAACAAGAGAGCAAATGGTGTATCCACAGGGTAGCAGGAACCTCATCCTCAGCAGCATGGGATGGAGGGCACGTGGAGGGTACCCTTACAAGCAGCAGAGATGCCTTTGTAACGTGCACGCTGATGCTGTTTGACTCAAGCCAGTATCTTGCTGGTACAGGCTCCACATGGTGTGAGCAGATCCTGGCTCCCCCAGTCCTGGCTGTTCTGAGCAAGGTTGTTCAGATTAACCTCTCTTCTGCCCGGCTGCTTGAGGTTGACAAAGTGCCTTTCTGCTGCCGGGTCCTTCGCATGAAGCGTGTCTCAAGCCTCATCACCCGCCTGTCAGGGAGGTGGAATTGTCACTGGAGGTGACAGGGAGGCAGGGAAAGGGCATGAGCTGCTCAGAGGGCTCAGATGGGCTGAAACCTTTTGGTGTCAGGGAGACAAACAGCATCATGGACCTCTGGGGTGTCTGTCCTTGTGCTGGGGGAAGCTGTACTCTTAGTGCAAGAGGACCATGGCATGACCAGGAGTTTAAATGTCTGCCTTGGCCTTACCTAACAGGAACAAGCACGGCTCAAGGATGAGGTGTTTTCCTTTACTCTTGGCTGGGTGAAAAATGACTCTGTCGGAGGCAAAACTTTGATGATTTGCTCAGGACCAGCCCCAGGACTTGTGTCTGGAGGCCAGCTCAGCCCCACGAGTGTCTACCCACAGCTTTAGCTACAACAAACCTTCTCCCTTTCCTTCTGAAGCCCAGGGCTGGGAGTCACCGAGGTGCTGACTTCTGCAAAACCTTGGGTGCATCCCTGCATCTCCCCATCCTGCTCGTCTGCACAAAGCTCCTGTGTGGCTCATCCATGCAGGGAATGGGTTCCCTGCCTCCCATGCCTGGACTCACTCTCTGCTGACTGCGAGACTGGGACGTGGGTTTTGATGTGGCTGAGACAGTCTGTGTGAACAGGCTTAATGGAATCATAGAATCACAGAATAGTTTGGGTGTGAAGGGACCTTAAAGCTCCTCCAGCTCCAACCCCTGCCACAGGCA
>NW_009926305.1:22793-25474 GCF_000696875.1 Nestor notabilis
TCTCAGCTGGGCTCCAGAGCAGAGCTCCTCCAGCCCTCGCAGCAGCTCCGGGGCCTCCTCTGGCCTCGCTCCAGCAGCTCCACGTCCCTCTTACGTTGGGGCCCCCGGAGCTGGATGCAGTTCTCCAGATGAGGCCTCATGACAGCAGAGTAAAGGGGGAGAATCCCCTCCCTGACCTGCTGCTCACGCTGTTCAGGGCAGCGCTGCTGTGCTCTCCTGTCACCTGCGGGCCAGGTTGGTTCTCCTGCTTTCACAGTGCTCGTTGGTGGCTACCAGCAGGACCCCAGGGGAAGGTTTTCCTTTGCTTTGAGCCTGGCAGAGCCTCAGGCAGCTCATTCCTTGTTGGAGCAAGTCGGCTTCTGCTGCTGGATGTGCCGCACTGGTGGTGCGGGAGCCAGGGAATGAAGCCACCATGCAGAGCCAGAGAGATGCAGGAGCAAAGCCCATCAGGGACAAGCTTTACAAGAGTCTTGGGCTGGGGATGTGGGTCCCTGGTCCCAGTGAGCAAGTGGCAGTGGGTCCTACAACACAGAGGGGACAGTGCCACATGGTCCCTTGATGGTGGACCTCCTCTCGCCTCTCGAGGCAGCCATGGGCATGTTTGGAAGCGACACACAAGACTGAACCAACCCACCTCAGTTTGGTGCTTGGATTAATTAGTCAATACCCGTTAAGTGCTGCAGAGATTTAAGGCTTTGCTTAATTGTTCAGTAACTCAATCATCGGTGGCTGCGTGGGTTGCCTGAGGCACACAGTGGATGAATCAGCCTGGCAAGTGCAAGGTAAGGAGGGAGAGAACTTTCCAAGGCTGGGTGACAGGATGATGGGCTGGATAGGAGACAGCAGCAATTAAACTGGGAGCAGTTAGAAGTACCTAAAAGAAAGGTCAGATCCTGTGCGGAGCAGCTCTGAGGGGTTTTCTTAGGCTGAGCAGGGGAAGGCAGTGAATTTATAGCTGAAAACACCATGAGGAACTTCTTTGAGCTCTTCAGCCTTGTTACAGCCAAGACACTATAAAAGAGGTGGGTTTGGGGCTGAACTGAAATGCTTTAGGGGATGTGAGATGGATTTGGGTAAAATGGGGAGAACTTGAATGCTGTGGGCTCACGTGTCCCTGCAGGGACTGGCCCCATGGTACAGGTTTGGGTAGGCCATGAAGCTGCTGACAATGCACCAGCGTGTGCCCTGCAGGTCAGTTCTCCATGCAGTGATACGAGTCACCTGGAACACTGGTGTAGAACAGCCCATCCACCAGCCACCAGACAGGATGTCCCATCACTCAGGGGTGGGTTTCGGATGCAGACCCATGTCCTTGTTTCTGTGCTAGCAAATTCCAGTTTTCAGTGTCTCCATTTGTCCCTCCTTTCCTCTGCTTCTGTCCGTGCGGGAGCTACTCACATACCATTGACTCTGTCCTGGAGACCTCTGCACAGGGGAGGAGCGGCCGCAGAATCAGCTGGGGGTTTAACCACCTAATTAGAGACTCACAGACTGGTTTGGGTTGAAGGGACCTCAAAGCTCCTCCAGCTCCAACCCCTGCCACGGGCAGGGACACCTTCCACTATGTCAGGTTGCTCCAAGCCCCTGTGTCCAACCTGGCCTTGAACACTGCCAGGGATGGGGCAGCCACAGCTTCTCTGGGCACCCTGTGCCAGCGCCTCAGCACCCTCACAGGGAAGAGCTTCTGCCCCAGAGCTCACCTCAGTCTCCCCTCTGGCAGGTTAAAGCCATTCTTGTGAGTTAAGTGTCCCTCCTGAAGGTGAAACTTGCTCACACTGAGGCTTCAATCCCAGTGTTAACCCTGCATGGAGCTGACTTCTTGCATCCACGACCATGGCTCCTCCAGCCAGGGGACTCCTTGTCACTGCGCCTCATCCACAGACACGTTCCCAGGGCTTTCCATGAGGCTGGATCTGGGAAGGACCTTACCTGCTTGGCATCTGGCTGGCTGGAAAAAGCCTCTAAGCTCTGCCTTGGTGAAGCATTCCTATTCTGGGAATCGAGGAGAGGGCCGGAATGGTCTGTACTGTTGTGACAGAGGTGCTTCAATGAGCTGAACCTCAGTACCAGGGCTGGGATGGTTGCACGTGGCTCACGTGGGATAAAGCTGTGAGCTCTGGAAGGAGACAGAGCCAAACACAAGCCCTGGGAAGGGCCATCAGGACAGCGTGGAGGCCTCAGAGGAATGCCATAACCATTGCTTGCTCTTACCAGCAGCACCAGCATTTCCCTGCAGGCTCCTCTACCCTGATCCCATCCTTGCCCTGCAGCTCTCCTTACGGAGCAGCGCTATGGGACACGAGCAGCCCAGATACGTTGCCAGGCTCTCAGATTAGACCTGCTGTAGTGCTGGGAGAAGCTGGCATAACCAGACGACATCCCGCTGTGCCAGGCGGGGGGGTTGGCGAGGGGTCCCACCCCCCCCCCCCCCCAACCTCAGCCATCACCCACATCCTTACAGCTTCTTTAATCCTCTTTTAATTAAGCACGGAGGGGTGTGATGGTATCAGGAGGGTAGGAGGGGGTGGCCTGGGGTGCTCTGGGCTCGGGGTGTGTGCCAGCAGCTGCTCTGTTGTGAGCCTGTCAGCTCTCACACGCTACCTCCCCTCTCGAGAGCCGGCTGCAGCGCAGGCGTTGCGTGGAGCATCCCTGCGGCTTCCGCACCGCTGCGGGACTCTGGC
>NW_009926305.1:25572-27128 GCF_000696875.1 Nestor notabilis
AGGTCACCACGGCAGAGATGAAATGGGCACGGAGATGTGCGAGGTGGAACCTGGGGTAAGGTCCTGCTGGTGGGTCACTGAGGTCGTGCAAAAGGCTCTTAACGGGGTTTGGGTTTATTGGTGCTTGTGAGGGGTTATCAAAGGGATCCAGCAACCTGCCTGCCTGGGGTTTGGGCTTGAGGACAAGGCAGACCCAGGCTTAATCCCCACACGCACCTCCAGCGCGGGGAGCTGCAGATACCCAGCGTGTCCCCGGGGATCTGATGCCAAGGGAGGACAAGCTGCACACTGGACCTGAATGTAATCATAGAATCACAGAATGGTTTGGGTTGGAAAGGACCTTAAGATCATCCAGTTCCAACCCCCTGCCATGGGCAGGGACACCTCACACTAGACCATGTCACCCCAGGCTCTGTCCAGCCTGGCCTTGAGCACTGCCAGGGATGGGGTGTCTCTTCTGTCTTCTGAACAGCTCAGGAGATCTTGTGTAGCGTATGGCCTTGAGGGAAATCAAGGGCATCAGAGCAGGGAACAGGCTTTTCTTACCCACTGGGATGACCGGACACTGCTGTGCCCAAAGCAGCGAAGTGCAGAGGTGAAGGAGCTGACCTGGCCGAGGTGCCAAGGGGTGAACAACATTCCAGCCACACTGAGAAAACCAAACCTCGTCCAGGGATCTGAGGCAGAGGCCAGATACGTGCAGGCTCAGTCAGGTGCCCTCCTGGTTTTGACTGGTGGAGGCTGTGGACATGGAGCAGCTGGTAGACATTTCCATCCTGGACATTTCCAAATCAACACAGCAGAATTATTGCTCACAAGGAAATTGTGGGCTTGGCAGAGGCAGGTGCTGGGGTTTGCAAGAGGGCAGATTGCTCGGTGCTGTGTACCCCATGTGCCAACAACCCCCTGACTGAAACAGCACATGGTCCCTCTCAGCCAGACTCATTCGAGGAGCTTTTTGGGCTCATTAGATGAGGAGCAAGGTCTCTGCTTGCACAATCTCTGCTTCCTCTGTAAGTAAATGTGGGGAGGATTTGATACAGAGATGATGGGACCATCCTTATGCCTTGACTTGGAGCTGGCCACAAATCCATGAGCAAAAGAGGTGCTTGAAAGGAGGGAGACGTGTAGATGCTCAGTGTCTGCAACACACAACAAAAGCTTGCAGGGTCCTGTGCTCAGCTCATCCTTGTGTTTCCCAGCCCCCTTCCTGAGCTGCTCCCGTGGCACTTGGATGTGTACTCGTAAAGCAGAGAGTGCCAGAGAGGTGCTTGGTGTAAGAGGAGCCGGGTCCTCAGGAACCTGATGGTTAATCCCAATCAGCCCAGAAATCTTCCTACCTCTCAGTGACATGGCAACCACTCCCATGCCAACCAGCAAGTGACGCCAGCACCACGGTGGGCTGCAGAAACTCTTTTTCTCTTAAAGGACCTTAAGATCAGCCAGTTCCAAACCCCTGCCATGGGCAGGGACACCTCACACTAGACCATGTCACCCAAGGCTCTGTCCAACCTGCCAGGGATGGAGCATTCACCACTTCTTTGGGCACCCTGTGC
>NW_009926305.1:27178-33548 GCF_000696875.1 Nestor notabilis
TCCACCCCATCCCCCCTTGCCCTATCCCTCCAGTCCCTGATGAAGGTCCCTCTCTAGCACCCTTGTAGCCCCTTCAGACCCTGGAAGCTGCTCTGAGGTCTCCACACAGCTTCTCTTCTCCAGGCTGAACAGCCCCAACTTTCTCAGCCTGTCTCCATACGGGAGCTGCTCCAGCCCCTGCTCATCCTCGTGGCCTCCTCTGGACTTGCTCCCACAGCAAAAGCAGGAGCCTGATTTATTGCTTGACTCAGTGGGGTGACCATGGTGTGTGGTTTGGTTCATGGTGCTGGGAGCCACTCTCTGCCCGTGAGAGGTGGGTTCATTCTGCATTAGTTCTCTGTGATGCTGTGCTCTGTCAAAGTTGGGAAGTTTGGCAACAGCAGGAGCTTTGCCTGAGCAGAGGCTCCGGGATGGCAAGAAGATGCTCATGGCTCGGCCATCCCAAGAGCTTGGTTGGGTCGATGTCCCCTCAGCTGCTAAGATTCCCATCTCCCGGCTGCCCTCTTTTTGGCTGTGTTAAAGGATAAGGTTTAAAAGAATCCTGTGCATCAACACCTCATGAAACTTCCCCCTGAAACTATGGGAATGCTTCACGTGGAGCTTTTGTTGTTGGGTCGCTTTTTCCCCCCAACATCTGCCTGTTCTGGGATTGGCATCGAGTTAAACACTGTTCACTGAAGTCAGCCTTTAGCTGGAATCCAGTGCACTTGTACATCCCCTCTTCCCTGCCGCAGCCAGGTCGGTGTTGCTCTCCTGAAGCTATGCTGCTGCTTTCATATCCCTGCTTTCCTGCTGCTTTTAGGGCATCCCTGCCCCACAGTGACCCAAAAAGCCTCAGAGAGGGGCTCAGCACTCAGCATCACTGTTTCAGCTTGTATAATGTGGGGTTTACAGGCACTGGGCTGTGTAAGAGAGCAGAGCTAGTGCAGAGCTAACCTGCCTCCTGTTCCTGAGGGCAAATCCATCACAACACCTCTGCTCCGGGCAGCAAAGAGGGATGGAGCAGGGCAAAGGCAGGGTCATGTCAACTGGGATCTCTTCACTCCTCAAACAGCAGTTCATTTGTACAGACCCGTGATGCTGCTTTGCTGCATTCACAGTGGCTGTTCCCCACGGGGCTCATTAAAACCACACTGTTCGTCACTGTGGTGGTGTTGGCCTGGGGCAATGGCCACAGCTCCCTGGAGAGGCAGCGAGGAGCAGAGCAGCCTGTGCTCTGTTTAGCCCATGGCTAGAGAAAGGGTTCGAGCAAAGAGAAACATGAAGCTCGGGAGAAGATCAGGATGTGGTGTGAAGAAGTGAAGGGCTGCCTCATACAGGACATGGCCACAAACCAGAGCTCCTCATGGGGCTGCAGGAGCGAGCAGCTTGGCCACACTTGGTCTGTCTGGTGCCTCCTATGAGCTGTGCATGTGTTATACCCCAATCTGTGCCCAGACAGCAGAAGGGACCTGTGGGACACAGCATCCTCCTGATGCACTTGGAGGCATCAGGAGATGCTCGATGGATGCAGGCAATCCTCAGCATGGAGAACGAAATCCCCAGTGGGACCACAGCTGAAACGAATGGGATGTCCCTGCCAGAGGCAGGTCCTGGCTTGGCTTCATGCTTTTGCATTAGCTCTTGGCTTGGCCACCTGCAGAAGAAAGGCTGCTGCATTGCAGAGGGTGCACAGAGCCAGTGGCACAGGGGGAGCTGCACCCTGTTGTGGAGGCACTGTGGTGTGTGGTGGTACATCACCGCTTCCACATCCCCAGATGCCTCAGGCAAAGGGGCACTGTGCTGCTTGCTTTGGCCCAAGTGCACCCTGAGGAAGGCAGCAAGAGCTGGGTTTAGCACTCCATGCCCCCCGGGGCTGATGGCCAAATCAGTTTTGGGGACAAAGGTGCTTCTCACCTTGTCCAGAATGGTCCTCAGGGACACGAAAGTGAGATGTGATAAAGAATGGTGTTTTAAGAGCCCTGTTTGGTCCCATGAGAAAGTTGTTGCTGTGCTGGGTGGAGAGGCTGGGCTCTGGGACCTTGGTCTGCAAGGGGAGGAGGCAAAGAGGGCAAGCACAGGGACCTGAACAAACCTCATGAGAGTTACATCTGCGGGGTGAGAAGGAAGAGCTGGCAGGAAATCTCTCCCCTCTGCTCACATCCAGGCAGCACTAAGCAAACACCAACTAATCTTCCCAACACTTCCATAAGACGAGGAAGCATTTTGGTGCCATCCTGGTAAGTGCAGTGGAAACCACAGCAGCAGTGATGGGTGCTGCACGAAACCACTGCTCAGAGCAGCCGCATCTGCAGACATGGCCCATCAGGAGCAGGGCTGAGCTGTGCTTCCCACAGCAGGACAGGGATAGACCTGACAAGGGAACCCAGACATCCTGTCTTGCATCCTCCTGCTTGTGGACCACCAGGAGCTCAGTTCAGCCGGGACAATAACTTGCCAGGGGTAGGGCTGTAGAAATAACTAAAAGCTGATCTGGGCTCCTGCTTTGGAACAAGAAAAATACCCCAAAACATGTTTTATTCATGGCTTAAAAGCCCCTTTTCATCTCCAAACCTGCAGGGACCTTCTGTTGTTTGTTTCTCTTAGATTTGCTCCTGATCAGCTTTTGCTCAGCAACATGAAGATGTAGGAGCCCATTTATCAGGCAGAGCAGAGTAAACACACAAAGCAGAGCGGGGAATGTTAGTTCACATCAGCTAATACTTAAGGATTTGCTGCCAGAGATGCAAGAGCTGCTCATGCAGCCAGGTATGTGGCAAGTAAAAGGAGGTATCTGCTGGTTCCTTCTCAGATGAGATGTCTGAAGACATGGTGCAGGGATGGAGAGCAGGACTGTCAGGCTCTGCTGAGATGATGTTGATTCACCCATTGCTGTATTTAGTGGGAGCTGGTGTCCTCCTGTACATGTCTTGCAGGTTCCTTGCACATGCAGCAGGCTGAGGAACGTGATGATTCCCCTCTGTGTTCAATTTTGGGTCCCCCCAGTGCAAGGAAGAGATCAACAAAGTGGATCAGGTCCCGTGGAGAGCACAAGACACATGAGAAAAGGATGAGGGAGATGGGTTTGACCAGCCTGGGGAGGAAGATGCTCAGAGGAATGTAATTGTTGAGTTCTGCTGCTTCAGGGGAGGTTATAGAGAACACAGGTCAGTCCCTTCTCCAAGAAAGGATAAGGCAACAAAGCCAAGTTGTGGTGCAGGAAATGACTTGGGACAGTGCAGCAATGTGTGATGTGAGACTTTGTGGGGGGGGAGTTGAGTACATTTGGAACCAAAACCGAAAGAAACCCTCTTGTCACGCACTGCATTCAGACCTTCATGCCCACAAGCAGCAGTAAGCGTGTACCCACCACTTCAGCACCAAAACACCCCTGTCAAAGTTGCTTGTCCAGGGTTCCCTGCACCCTGAGAATGGGACAGGTACACAGGGACACTGCTGTCTCCGAACCTGGAGATACTCAGACATCAGCTGGGTAAGATCCAGATCAAACATTGAAGATAACCCTTCTTAGAGCAGGAAATTGGACTGGAGATGCCCAGAGGTCCTGTCTGACCTAAATTATTCTGTGTTTTTCAGATAGCAAAGGAAGGAGATGATCTTTATTTTGACAAGGAGAGGAAGGGAAAGGGGAAGCAATGACTTCAGTGTTCTCCATTAGTCACACTGATGTACTTTGAATCCCCAGCAGCTGATTTATGGGGCACTGCTCACTGCTGGCTGCAGGAGAAACCATGTGCTTTCCCTTTCCAAGGGTCACAAGGGTAGGCTTGTGATGGCAACACACACCCCCTGCCTCCTTCAGAGGATTTCGGAGCTGCACCTTAGTTTCTACCAGAGCTGGAGGTGTAAAAGCTTGCCCAGCTCTGCAGTGACACACTGGCAGAAGCGAGATCCTGTCTCCCAGCCCTCTCGGTCTCCAGCCTTGCTACCTCATGGAATGGTTTGTGTTGGAAGGGACCTTAAAGCTCCTCCAGCTCCAACCCCTGCCACAGGCAGGGGCCACTTCCCCCAGAGCAGGTTGCTCCCAGACCCTGTGTCCAACAGCCCCCGGTGTCCAACCTGGCCTTGACCACTGCCAGGGATGGGGCAGCCACAGGGACACCACAGAGCTCGGTGGCATTGGCAAACATTGAGCGGGTGCACTCGATCTCGCTGTCATGTGGCTGGTCCTTTCCCTTGTATTATGGAGACAAAGGGAGTGTGACCCCATAACACTTTGCTCACACTCTTTGGTCCCAAGCTCCTCACTCTCCTCACCCACAGATTTTCACAGCATGTGTAGGAAAACCCTTTCTTTGGGCTTGTGAAAACCCTGGGTTGGTGGGGTGAGAACTGTTGGGCAGGGGGAGAGTTACAGACGTGCAGTGATTGTGTCGGGGGATTTCCTTAGGAACCTGAGAGACAAACAGAAATAACCCCCTTCTTGAAACCAGCTTCCCCACAGAGCTGGGGGTGGGTGATGGATCTGCTCCTCCCTCAGCCCCAGCTGAGTCTTGGGTTTGAGCAGTGATTTCTCCCCTCTTGCCTCAGTGTTTTAGTCATCACGCAGCTGCTGAACAACCCCCTTGTCTGAATTCACTTAAGGCCTTTTTTTACCTCATCCTACAGTATTTGAAAGTGATTCCTAGAGCAGGTCTGTCCTCTGAGAACAGTGTCAACAGCTCGTTCCTGCTCTTTATCTTCTTTGAGCACTATTCATAGAATCACAGAATGGTTTGGGTTGGAAAGGACCTTAAGATCACCCAGTTCCAGCCCCCTCCCATGGGCAGGGACACCTCACACTAGACCATGTCACCCAAGGCTCTGTCCAACCTGGCCTTGAACACTGCCAGGGATGGAGCATTCACCACTTCTCTGGGCACCCTGTGCCAGCACCTCAGCACGCTCATGGGGAAGAACTTCTTCCTTAGATCCAACCTGAACTTCCCCTGTTTCAGTTTGAACCCATCACCCCTTGTCCTGTCACTACAGTCCTTGATGAAGGTCCCTCTCCAGCATCCTTGTAGGCCCCCTTCAGATACTGGAAGCTGCTCTGAGGTCTCCAGCAGTTTCTCTTCTCCAGGCTGAACAGCCCCAACTTTCTCACCCTGTCTTCATACGGGAGGTGCTCCAGCCCCTGATCATCCTCGTGGCCTCCTCTGGACTTGCTCCAACAGCTCCATGTCCTTTTTGTGTTGAGGACACCAGAACTGGACACAATACTCCAAGTGAGGTCTCACAAGAGCAGAGTAGAGAGGCAGGATCACCTCCTTTGACCTGCTGGTCACGCTTCTTTTGATGCAGCCCAGGACACGGGTGGTTTCTGGACTGCAAAATTGGTATTGCCTTGATTTCTCTTGAGATGCTTTTGCCCTTCACTTTTACACACTTTTGAATCCTTTACCCATTTCAGCCAAGTCTGATGAAGCCCTAAAGATGATAGATAGGAAAATTCCTACCACTTTTGGTTGCTGGACAGACTAAAAGTCTCTTTCGGTGCCTCCACTATTGGAAATGCAATGCTATGAGTACATTACATGTTACCCCGGAGCAGAAGTCTCTAAAATCATCCAAAATCTCTCTCTAAAACCCCCTCCAGTCTCTAATCCCCACAGGTTTCATTGTTCCACTTCTCACATGACAGCTTGTCCATTGCAGTGAATGATTTGCAAGGGTTTGCTATGTCCTCTCCCATATCTTCTTGGGCTTATAGTTCCCTCCTCTGTGATTCCTAGATTGGATGAGCTGATACAGCACTAAAACTGCCATTGCAGGAGGATGCTTTGTGGCCTGGGTTATGCTGGTGGCAGGAGGGAGGACGACAGCGGTGTCCTCCAGCCTTGATACATGTCTCTGTGCTGGTTATATCACCTCCGTTGCCACTCATAAGCTGCAGAGGCAGGAATGTCTTCTCTGGAGGGAAGTATTGCAGTTGGGTAAGTTGTGGTGGTGGGGATATCGCTTTCTTTCAGCCTCGAAACCCAAGGGACCTGAACTGAAGGCAGGGAAATGGCAGTGAAAGAGAACATGGGACTTCTAGATCACAAATGGATCATCCTGAACATAAGGAGGGGATCTCTTCAGAAATAAAGGTTTGAACAAAATCCATCTGGTTTTATGCTTTTTACTCTGTAGGGCAGATGGTCCCTTTAGGAGGCTCAGGCACATTAGCAGGTCCTCTCTGGGGATACCCACCCCCTGCCCCTCCTTCCCTGTCCCATTTCTCTCTTGCTCCATCTTTCCTCCTTGTCCTTTCTTCCCTTCCCTTTCCAGCCTCTGTCCGAGCTCTCTGGCAGACGGTGTGTTCCTCCCTAGTGACCTTGCAGTGTGGCCTCCTCCTCTTTGCTTCCCATTTGCCTTCATCCAATTATCGTGTTACCTTCTGCTCTCC
>NW_009926305.1:33589-33984 GCF_000696875.1 Nestor notabilis
CGCCTCGTGCTGTCTGCTTGCCAGGTCTGAGCAGGAAAGGGCTTTTTCCTCTGTTTCATTAGCAGTGGTCAGGAAGGTGTCTGCTGCTGAGGGAAGGCATCCAGTGAGTTACATCCCTCCCGCAGCTGCCTTAGAGGATATTGTGTGTGTTAAATACTTTCTGTCCCTTATTTCCCCTTGCGGATGCACCATGAGAGGCAATAAGAGGAGCAGAGATGTGAGGCCCATCCTAAACCCAGATGTGTATCCTCAGGGCGCCTGCACAACTTGGCCTTGTTTCCCTTGAGGGCAATACGTGTGTCCTCATCTGAGCCATCAACTCAAGGGGAAGGCACAGAGAGGGCAGGACAAGGGGAATGGCTTGAACCTGCCAGAGGGGGGACTGAGGTGAGATC
>NW_009926305.1:34094-34950 GCF_000696875.1 Nestor notabilis
TAGTGGAAGGTGTCCCTGCCCATGGCAGGGGTTGGAACTGGAGGAGCTTTAAGGAGCCTTCAACCCAAACTGGTCTGTGCTTCCGTGATTCTATGATCTTTTGTAACAGATTAGTTACCACATTTGGTGGGTTTATAACTGGACACAGTCCTTCGGGACATGTATGTAGCTCCGGGTGTATTTTCTCCTTGGATGGCTGCTGTCTGTGGCTCTCTGCTGATCAGGAGGTGGTGCCAGCAGTGCCCATCGCTCTGTCCATTCACAGAACCGATGCAGAGATGTTGGTGGAGTGCTGCAGATTGTTGCACATTCACCCTTTATGGTCAGCTGAGAGAAACAGACGTGACTAGGATGCTATCTTCCCCTAGATGCTAGAGGACCTCAATGACAAGCTCATGTGCAGACACTTGCTCCTGCCTGCAGCGACCTGAAGACTCAGGCTGTAATTGCCCTAATTTGCAGATCTCACTGTGGCTTAGGAGAAACTGGGAACTAAGGGGCTCTCTGGCAGAGGAAGCAGCAGAACTACTAAGGCAGCTTGGCTGAGCAAGGTGGTGTCTTAGTTCTTCTGGCAAGCATCAGGTGAAGTTTCTTTAGCAGTTCTGCATCAGCAAGTCTTTCAGCCAGAGTCTTGCTCTGACCCCTTCTCCTCTGCAGGTACAATCCTTGTCCTTTATAAGGAGGAATGGGGCTTGTGTGACCCTGTAGGCACAGTGCTTTGCATATTGGGGACCATGGTTCATGAGTCAAGAGTCTTGGTGTCCTCCTTCAAGCAGGAGCTAGAAGTTAACAAAGGGGAATAGGGAGCAGGGATGTGTCATTAAACAGTTAAAATCCTCTTTGCAGGCCAGTCAGG
>NW_009926306.1:0-2365 GCF_000696875.1 Nestor notabilis
ATTGCAGTCAGGATCTGTCCCCACACCTGAAAGAAGCAGAGAGAAGAGACGGCCGTGGGGTCACCAGCCTCCAAGAGGGGCCCAGCCAGCAGATCCAAGGTCGGGGGCAGTGTCCCCATCCCTCCCCGTGGGGAATCAGGTCAAACAGCCACCCAAAACAGAGCCAGGAGAGCAAAGGTGAAGCAGGGAGCAGGCAGGGAGCAATGTGGCAGCACAAAGATGACGAGCAACAGGCAGGAGAAAGCAAACCCGAATCTCTGGGTCCCCTGAGCCGATGGCAGCGGGTTATCCATGACTGACAGTGACAGCACGTTTAATATCCCCACGGCACAGGGACATGGCACAGCTCCAACACACAGCAAGACACCTCCTCCACGGCCATGCAGACACAGGACGCCAACACGGGGCTCTTCCACCCCAAAACACTCTCTCCAAAGGCTTGGTGAGGGGAAACTGAGGCACGGGGCAGTCGAGGTGACACAGCTGAGGTCATGCAGCACGTCAGTGGCAGAGGGGTTCCAACGCCTCCATTCTCCATGTTAACGCTCAACCCATGCACTGGGGCTTTAAGACGGAGCCAAGCCTGATGCCTCCAGCCAAGCTGATGGAGATGCCTCCTTACTCCCCCTTGGCATCTCTCTCTGGCCTTGTTTCCAGCAGGATTCGGCCCAAATCCCACCTCCAAAGGGTGGCCAGCCCCTTCTCCCAACCCTGGCTCAGCACAGACACACCAAGGCCACCCCTTGGGGATGGTGACAGAGACAGGACCAACGCAGACACGTGCCCATGGTGCCCGCGTGTGCCCATGGATGGGGACACGCGGCTGTGAAGCTGCCCCATGCAGGCGAGCCCCAGCCCCCCCAGCCCAGCACGGCTTTGCCAGGCAGAGGCAAAGCCTCACATCTCACCTGGGGAGGCTCCAGCTTTCCTGGGTCCCAAGCAGGTCCTGCGGTAGACCTGGCTGCAATCCCTCTCAAAGGTCTCCTGGTTCTGCAGCAGTTGGTTGATGTCCTGGAAGAACTGCTTGACCAGCACCAGCATCTCGTATGGGGAGGTGGTGAACTCCTCAAAGCACATCTGGGAGAGCTGGAGGAAGAGCCGGGCTCAGCATCAGCTCCACAACCATGCAGAGCACCCGGTGTCACCACCAAGGGGTTCCACACTGCTCCCAGGGCAGGGTTTGACCCCCCCATGGCTCCCTGTGCCCATGCACCCACCCCACGATGCTCTGGACACCCCATTTATAGACTCATAGGATGGTTTGGGTTTGAAAGGACCTTAAGATCACCCATTGCCAACCCCTACCATGGGCAGGGACACCTACACTAGACCACATCACCTAAGGCTCTGTCCAACCGAGCCTTTCACCAAAGGATGAGGGCTCAGAGCCATTTCCCCATGGAGCTGGCTTGGGACATTGCACCTTTCTCTCCTCTTCATCCTCCTCCCTGATGCAGGGGTCGAAGCTCTCGTCGATGAGGCTGTACATCCTGCGCACCATCTGCATCTTCTTGGCATTGGAGGAGTTCTCCTTGAACTCCGTGCGCTCCAGGATCTTGCCCAGCAGAGGAAAAGCTGCTTTCACGTAGCAAACAGAGTCATTCTGTGAGGACACAGACACCCCCCGAAGTGAGACTGGTTCTGGGGTGGGCAGAGCAGCACCTCCCATCCTGCTCTGCCTTGGGGAAACTGAGGCACAGAGGCACAAAATGCCTTTAAGTGGCCCTGAGGCTGCCCAAGCTGGGACTCAATAGCTGCCTACAGGCAGGATGGGTCCCTCCTGTGCTGCCACCCATGAAAGGGGAGAGGAGAGGGGAGACTGGAGGACCCAGGGACCCCCCCCCCTCCATGCACCAGCCAGCCCTGGTCCCTGTCCCCTTCTGTCCCCAGCAAGGAGCCACTCACCAACTGCATCTTGTTGATGAATTTGAAGGAGACTCTGCCCGGGTGCTGCATCTGGGTGTCAGCCTGGAAGGACAGAGCAGGATGTCACCCCATGGGATGCTTATCCCTGGATACAGGGATAAGGACACTCCTTGTACCAGGGACGTCAGCCTCCTCCCACCCTGCTTCTCTTCCTCCTCCTCTTCCTCACAGCATCACAGCAGAGCCCAGCCCTGTTTCATGCTCCCCCACGCTGCTAAAGCCAGGCTGCAAAAGAGCATCCCACCATGCAGGAGGTGGCTGTGACACTGAGGTCACACATCCCATGGGAATCACACCACACTGGGGACCCCCTATGCCATGACCCTTTCCAGTGGGTCCAAAACAAGCCCTCTGTCTCCAGGCTGGTATTCCAGGCTGGAAGGGTGAGAATTGCCAGCCGGCAATTCTGGCAGCCCTCACCCTTCCAGCCTGGAATACC
>NW_009926306.1:2378-3259 GCF_000696875.1 Nestor notabilis
TGGAGGGGCGAAAGCAGGGGTAGGGCCCCCCCGCCAGCGGGAAGAGGACAGGGCTGCAATCCCCAGCAGCGAAACCACCACTTCCATTCAAACCTGCTCCATCCCCTGTCTCCTTGCAACCACGCATTCACTTTCAAATCCCACGGGATTACAAAGAAAAGCTCCCCAGGGACAATTCGGGTAGAGGAAGCTGTTATCTGCCATCTCCTGGCACTACAGCTCCGTGTTTGAGGAGGAAGAGGTAAAACCAAGCCCGGACACAGCGGTTACAGCACCCCGCTCGCTGCACAGTGGCATTTAATCTGCGACAACCAGTTAAATCCCTGCGTGCCCCCAATTCCCGGCTCTCCCCTGAACATCCGCATGATTCCCACACTCGGAGGTGAGCCAAGGGCCAGCACAAGATACGGCCCCAACAGCCGGGATGGGGCCAGGAGGAGCTGTGTCCCTGTGGGATGGGTGTGAGCATCCAGCGCTGCCCCCATGCACCACGCAGGGTGGAAGGCACCCATTGCCAAAGGCACCCATGGCTACAGCCTGGCTGGCTCCATCCATCGCCTGGCCAGCGGCCCCCCTCGCTGCCTGCCACCCACCCGCAGCCCTTTTGCCAGCCCAGCTTCCAGGCAAGCAGCTGGACTCAGGAATGCAGCCGGATTCCTCCGCTTAACCCCTGCGCAGCCGCCTGGATAACACCCGTCCCCTTCGCTGCTTCCCCATCGCTCCTGCCTCATCCAGCCCCTTTCCCAGCCACGTTCCTGCTTCCCCTTCATCTTCCATTTATCCCTACCAGCACTTTTCCGCAGCCACCCATGCTAAAGGCACAACAGCACATCACCCCCCCTCCCCCAGCACCCGCTTATCCCTGGTGCCCACGGATGCTC
>NW_009926307.1:0-1038 GCF_000696875.1 Nestor notabilis
GTGCGAGGTGACCGGGACTCCCGGGGCTGTTTGTTGTGGAGGGAAATGTGTCCGTTTCACGGAATCTTATGTTCTGCCGTTGTTGAGCAGAGCGCTGCCAAGACAGCAGCTAGTCTGGGGTCAGGAGCTGCATCACTGCCAGAGGCTAAAACGGTGGCATATCCTGGGAATAAACAGTAGCAAACCAACCGGAGAGGGCTGGAGCACCTCTGCTCTGGAGACAGGTTGAGAGAGCTGGGCTTGTTCAGCCTGAAGAAGGCTCCAGGGAGACCTTATTGCAGGCCTTCAGTTCTTAAAAGGGCCCTATAGGAAAGATGGGGAGAGACATTTTAGCAGGGCCTGTTGCGACAGGACAAGGGGTGATGGTTTTAAACTGAAAGAGGGAGATTCAGGCTGGATGTGAGGAAGAGATTATTTACAAGGAGGGTGGTGGTAAAACACTGGCCTAGGTTGCCCAGAGAGGTGATGGATGCAGCATCCCTGGAGACATTCAAGACCAGGCTGGATGTCGTTCTGATCAGCCTCATCTAGATGAAGGTGAGCTTGCTTATTGCAGAGGGGTTGGACTATATGAGCTTTGAAGGCCCCTTCCAACCCAAACCGTTCTATGATTCTATATAGCGGCTTCCCCAGAGAGCTGGATGTAACAGCCATGGGGCTCTGCTCTCCTGCTTGACCCACTTTAAAGAGGCTTGCTAAAGGCATTCAGAGGTGGGCTGTGTGGTGGATTTTAGGGTGTACAAGAAGTCATGAGTGTTTCAGCTGTTTGTTTTTCCCTTCCTGTCTGGTTCTGGAGGGGTTCTGTTGAGGGTCCTCTGCCTTCCCCCAGGTATCTCACACTGGGGAGTCCTGATCAGGAAGTTTGGAGGTGTTGAGACCTGTTGCTTTCTCCCATTCACAAACTACCTATGGTTCTGTTGCTACCTAAAAGGGATTCTGCAAAGTGCTTCTTGTATCCTCTGAGATCAGGCTCTCCTCTCTGAGGTTATGACCTGTGTTCAGTTACCTGTGCTTGAACCTAACTGAATTTCTTGTGAT
>NW_009926307.1:1088-10800 GCF_000696875.1 Nestor notabilis
CAGTGGGCTCATGGAAGCATTTACAGGTCATGGGATGGGGGACAGGCAGCGCACACCTACCCCATTTCCCATCAGTGGGGTGCCCATGCAGCTCTGTAAAGAACTGGCCTGCCTGGCATAGCCTGGCTGGGTGCATGTGTCTGCAGTAGGGCTTTTGCACTAATACCGATGACTTTAAAAGAGTACTGACAGCTTATATGGGTGGTGTCAGGATGGGATGCATTAAAGACTCTTAGACAAAATGGATGTAGTGTGCCTCCAGACTGGATGAAGCCATGAGCAATGTGGGGTGACCCTGCTTGGAGGTGGAGGTTAGGCTGGAGACTTCCTGAGGTACATTCCAAAATGAATTGTGTTGTGTAGGGTGACATGGCTGTGATATGCCGCTGGTGGGGTTGCCAGCAGGAGCTCTGCTTGCAGGGTGGACATGAGCAGCAGTCTCCTCAGTCTCCTCTGGTGCAGTGGTCACTGGGTTGGTCAAAAGGACAGACAGAAAGGTCCCCAAGAGCAGTAGCTGGGTGCACAGGCTGTTTCCATTGCCTGCTGTAGGGCTTGTATGTGGCTGGGCTCTCCTGGCACTGCCTGTGGCAGCAGCCCTGTGTCTGGTGAGCAGCAGGGCAGTGTGCAGGTGCTCTTCCTCACTCGCAGCCTGATGAAGCACAGCCAGCTTAGGCAAGCTTGTTGTGAGGACTGCCCTGCTCATAAAGGTTTGGTGTGAAAACAGAGTGGGCTTTTTTATGACTTTGCCTGTGGGTATCAGCATGGGTTGCTCTTTACCTCACTTTTCCATTTAAAGGAGTTGGAATGGTGGGTTTGTAATAGCTTTGGCATTCCTATTCTGGCACCCTTGGTGTATTTGCAGCAGCAGGAGGGATGCTGTCCCAGGGGACTCTGACAGGACTGAAGTGGCCAGGGCTTCGGAAGAGTGTGTTGACTATCCCACTGTCTCTGCAGGCAGAAGTTCCCCTCCAGCCTTGTCTGCAGAGAGCCAGTAACTGCTGGGCTGTGCTCTTTTCTCCTGCCTTCAGTGTCTGTTAGGGAGAGACCTGTGTGCAAGGTGGTTGCTGGTTGCCTTCCAGTACTGTGTTGTTCCGAGTACTCTGTTAATTCCTTCTGCATCCTCTCACCATGGTCCCCTCCACAGTGCTTGGAAACACACTGACCAGTCTGCAGGGGACTTGCAGATGCTTTTCTGCAGAGCAGATGAGAACAGTTGGATGGAACTTGTCAATCCTATTGATCCTCTTGCTGATTTCTCCATGTTCCTTCTGCTGGCATGTCAATTCATGGTATCATGAGCAATTTCAAATGCTGTGGGGACAATTCAAGGTCAGCTAGCTTTCGATAACTGCCTGAATGTCAAACATCACCAGGATGCAGATAGTAATTTCCCTGATGAGCATGGCCAGGATCAAGTCCCTGAAATGCTGTGGCAGGGTCGCTCTTGCAGCTTTCCTGTGACTCTGTAGTTCTCTCACACAGCATCCTTGTCCGGGCTACCCCAGATCTCTGCATCGTGAATACACCAGCCCATGCTGCTTGCTCCTCCTCAAACCTGTGTGCACCAACTGCTACAGCAGAGCCAGGTGGCTCCTGCTTTTGCTTCTTGTTATGTCCCTCTCCCTTCCTGGGGGACAGAGGTTGGCACAGAGAGCATTGTGCCTATTCTGGACCCACCACTGGCTTTGAGAAGTGCTGGCCTGCCCTAAGGGAAGGGCTGTACCCATGCCTACAGTAGTCTGGGTGATGGCACTGGCCCTGTTTCAGCTTGCTGTTGCTGGCACAAACACAGGCTGGGCAGGCATTGGATGGAGCACCCCAGGACTTGGGGTGCTGGAAGATAAGAAGCTCCCCATGACCCAGCCATGTGCGTTTGAGCCCAGAACCTGCCTGTGTGCTGGGCTGCCTCCTCAGAGTGTGAGCAGCGGGTCGAGGGAGGGGATTCTCCCTCTCTGCTCCTCTCTGGGGAGACCCCCCCTGCAGTCCTGCCTCCAGCTCTGGGGCATCAACACAAGAGGGACATGGAGCTGCTGGAGCTAGTCCAGAGGAGGCCATGGAGATACTGTGAGGGCTGGAGCAGCTCTGCTTGGAGACAGACTGAGAGAGCTGGGCTTGTTCAGCCTGGAGAAGAGAAGGCTCCTTAAGAGGAGACCTCAAAGCAGCTCCAGTGCCTAAAGGGGCTGCAAGAAAGCTGGAGAAGAGCTTTGGACAAAGGCCCATAGGGACAGGACAAGAGGGAGTGGCTTTAACCTGGCAGAGGGGAGATTGAGATGAGATTGTAGGGAGAAGTTCTTCCCTGTGAGGGTGCTGAGGCCCTGGCACAGGTTGCCCGGAGAAGCTGTGGCTGCCCCATCCCTGGCAGCGTTCAAGGCCAGCTTGGACAGGGCTTGGAGCAACGTGGTCTAGTGGAAGGTGTCCCTGCTGGTGGCAGGGGGTTGGAGCTGAAAGAGGTCCCTTCCAATCCAAATCAGGCTGGGATTCTGTAATCCGTTAGCGGGGGTTGCTGGCAACAATGCAGGAGTGAGCCTCCAGAGGTCGGCCTTGGACTGTGATGTCCAGTCCACTGGAGTGGGTGGCCTGGCCTGGAGAGGATTGCTCCTCACTGCTGTTTCTCTGGCCTTTGTTATATGTGACTAGTGTTGCTAGCAGCAACAGCAGCTGCAAGTAATGTATGTGTTCAGACACAAATGTCTGAAGCCACTGCTCTCTCCAAGCTCTGCAAGATTAGAGCTTTGCGTCTGCAAAAAATGCTTTTCCAGTTTGTCTTTAGACAGTGGGTAACTTTCCAATTATCCTCATTCAGAGGCTGTTAGGCATTTGACGCACTTTTATTTTCTGTGAGGGCTATTACCCTTTTTTCCAGCTTCAGAAATCCAGCTTCTTAGGCCTAAGATGGCTAGAGAATACTGGCCAAGTAGAAATGTGGAATGTTTCATTTAGACTTCTAAAATTTTCTTCAATCTTTTCTTTCTGAGGTTCCTTGAGGTAGGAGGAAGCCTCTGAAGACAGAAGTTCTTGCTGAGTAGCCACTCTGAGCATGGCAGGACTGTCCCTCACACCTTGTTCTGCACACAGCTAGCACCTCTGCCTGATGGAGCTAGAGATCACCTTTTCTGTGAGAGCTCACTGAGAAGGGACACCAGAGCTAGAGAGGGAAGATAGGTGCTCCTCTGGCTGTGGCCAAATGTGTCCTCTGTCAGGGAGGTGGTTCCTGTGGCAGGCAGGAGGTGAGCTCAGCCTCTGGCATAGACCCGAGCTCTGGAGCAAGCCGAGGAGCTAAGCTGGGGCATTTCACAGGATCACAGAATCCCAGCTGGTTTGGGGTGGAAGGGACCTTAAAGCTCATCTAGATCCACCCCTCTGCGACGGGCAGGGACCCCTTCCACTAGACCACATTGCTCCAAGCCCTGTCCAAGCTGGCCTTGAATACTGCCAGGGATGGGGCAGCCACGGCTTCTCTGGGCACCCTGTGCCAGGGCCTCAGCACCCTCACAGGGAAGAACTTCTCCCTAAAATCTCATCTCAGTCTCCCCTCTGTCAGGTTAAAGCCATTCCCTCTTGTCCTGTCCCTACAGGCCCTTGTCAAAAGTCCCTCTCTGGCTTTTTGCAGCCCCTTTAGGTACTGAAGCTGCTCTGAGGTCTCCCCTTAAGGAGCCTTCTCTTTTCCAGGCTGAACAATCCCAGCTCTCTCAGTCTGTCTCCAGAGCAGAGCTGCTCCAGCCCTCACAGCATCTCCATGGCTTCCTCTGGGCTTTTTCCAACAGCTCCATGTCCATCTTGTGTTGTTGCCCCAGAGCTGGAGGCAGGACTGCAGGGGGGGGTCTCCCCAGAGCGCAGTAGAGGGGCACAATCTCTTTCCACAACCTGCTGCTCATGCTCATGATGCAGCCCAGCACATGGGAAGGGCAGAGTGTTCTCCTCAACAGACCTATAAATCTCTGTTAATTGCTTTCATTACAAAGGAGGGATCTGGTTATCCTGTAAGGATCCTCCTTGTGAGCTTTATGTTTTCTGGAAGTATCTGTTGGGCTTGAGGCAGAGTTAAGAACAGCCTGGCAGGCTAAGCTGACTCTCATCCTTAGCAGCAGCATATGTAGAGACAGGCTGGGGGGTGGGCTGCTCACAGGGCTCACTTCTTTCTTCCAGCAAATGTATGCAGTGTCGCCCAGGTACATCCCTCTGAAGAACTGAAATGTGAAGATGAATTGCTAAACCTTTAAATCATTTTGTAGCTCATCACTGGAACCATCCCATTAGAAGTTTAATGCATCCTATGGATTAGCAGTGGTGGTACTGCAGAAATTAATTCATGGAGATGGAAGGAGCATTGCAATTTGCTGATCTAGCATTGGGAAAGAGCAGAGGGCTTAATTAGCAAAAGTGCTTTTAAATGGAGATGAATTTGAGGTGAAGTGAGCTGCTTCATTAAAACAATAAATCCCCAGCCCCTAGGATTCAGCCACATTGCTTGTGGAGAAAAATGAATTTGTGTTGGCCCTGGCCTCCCTGAGCTTTGTGAGGAGCTGGCTGCATCCAAGTAGCCGAATGCCTGTGCCCCTCGGCAGAACAGACGATGCCTCTGTGCTTGTGTGTGCTGGAACTATGAAGAATTCCAGCCAGGCTTTCATCTAGTCCTGCTCTTCCACAGAGGCAGCCAGCCATGCCAGCAGTAGGGACCAAGACCCCCTTGGTGACCCATGGCTGCTGGTGGCTTCGTTTGCTTCTGTATTGCTCTAGTTTTTATCCCTTATCCCACTCTAGCTTGATCTTCCTCTGACACTTGTTTGTTTATTTGGGCCTATAACATGAGGCTGGAGTCAGTGGTATTCACTGTAGCATGTCTGGATAGAGTGAAGTCTTGCACTTGGTGTCCATGCAGCAAGCTGGGACCTAAACTCTTGGTTGGAGTTCTGGCACTTTGGGGTAGTGAGGAAAGCCTTGGAAACAGTGATGGCCAAAACAATAGGAACCAAGTGAACATAGATAGGTCCTCCTGGGATGTTTCGCTCTCTCAGTGGAGCTCTGGGTGCTCTTGCTTCCCTCTCAAGTAAAGGAAGCTTGTGCTGTCTGCCCTGCTTTTATTCCAGGTGCGCAATGGCCACATCAAGCGAATCACTGACAATGACATTCAGTCTTTGGTGCTGGAGATCGAAGGAACTAATGTCAGGTAGGAGAAGGCATCTTATTCTGCCCTAATGTGCCCTGGAGCAGAGTGAAAGATGGTGGTGCCCAGCAGACATCTCCTTCAGACACTACTTCAATCTCTTTGTCAATAAATTGAAGAATCATAGTCTGGAGTCAGATGGCTGCTACCTTTCTGTGGTACTGTACCACAGTGCCTTTCCCTGGATGTGCTTGGAGAGCTCTCTGTCATCCTCAGTTTTAAAGGATAAAAAATAAAAATAAAATCCCATTTTTCCATCACTTGGGAGGGTGAAGGGGGAAGGCTGTATTTGAATCCCAGTCCCATGTCAGTGCCACCAATTCTGAGAAAGCAGCACTCTGCCTGCTACATCTTTTATTGTCTTAGGCCTGCTCTGCTGCTCTTGCCACGTGACAGCAGGAAGATCAAAGGCAGATGTATGAGGGGAGTTGGTTGTGGTCCTTCACTCCTTGTCTCCATCAGCCAAGGAGAGCGACACCAGCTCCCACCAGCAGGTTCAGCCTCTCCAGGGCTTCTCCAGGGGCCATTGGAGCAGGGAGCTCCTTATAAGGGCAGTGGAGGCTCCTCTCCTGCAGCCAGGCTGAGCCAGCACTTCCCTTCCTCCCAAGATGTGTTGATACAGAACTTGCAAGGCGTGATGTGCATGCCTAGGGCTCACCACCTCTGTGTTCCGGGCTGCACAGGGCACGCAGGGCCTCTACTGAGCTCTGGAGGGCTCTACGTGTTCAGTCAAGGGGAGGAGGAGGTTGCATTAAGAAACAGCACTGACATGGCCATGAAACTGAAGAGGTGAAGCTGTCAGGAAGGTGGTTCATGCCTGTAGTGTGAAAAGTGGGATATGAAATGCATCCTTTGTGCCTTTTATCTTGTTCTCTCTTTTATTTTGTCTACCTCTGAAGCTCTGCCTCCCATTAAAGGAAGTACTGGTTCTTGCTGAGATCTTGTCTCTTTCTGCCTGCCCTCCAGGACTGCATTAGGTCAAGGGAGAGACTTGGGACTTGGGCGTGTGTTTTGTGCTGTGTGAGATCCTAAAGCGTTTTTCTGTCCTCTCAGTACAACGTACATTACATGCCCTGCGGACCCAAAGAAGACCCTGGGCATCAAACTACCTTTCCTAGTGATGATCATCAAGAACCTGAAGAAATACTTCACATTTGAAGTACAGGTGAGGAGCGTACAGTGGGGAGTCCCCTCCAGGGAGAGGCAAGGAAGGTGTCAGGCTTGCAGTTTTATGCTGGAGCTCAACCAAGGCAGTGAGTGGTCTCCAAAACAGTTTTGCTTCCTTGGCCATGTGATCATAGAATCATGGAATAATTTGGGTTAAAGCTTACCTAGATCCAACTCCCTCCCATGGGCAGGGACACCTTCCACTGATCAGGTTGCTCCAAGCCCTGTCCAAGCTGGCCTTGAACACTGCCAGGGATGGGGCAGCCACAGCTTCCCTGGGCAACCTGTGCTAGAGCCTCAGCACCCTCACGGGAAAGAGCTTCTTCCTAAGATCTCAACTCAGTCTCCCCTCTGTCAGGTGAAAGCCATTCCCCCTTGTCCAAAGCCCCTCTTCAGGTTTCTTGTAGCCCCTTTAGGCACTGGAAGCTGCTCTGAGGTCTCCTCTTAAGGAGCCTTTTCTTCTCCAGGCTGAACAACCCCAGCTCTCTCAGCCTGTCTCCAGAGCAGAGCTGCTCCAGCCCTTGGAGCATGTTTGTAGCCTCCTCTGGATTCACTCGAGCAGTTCCACATCCCTCTGATGTGTCAGGTCTTCTGCTGTGGGGGCATCAGCCAGCTCTCAAGCACATTGTTGCTATTCCTGAAAAAGGGTCTGTTTCCTGAGTTAAAAATACTTTTGCTGTGACATGAAGGGGTGGGAGAGTCTGCTCTGAGGTGGGCAGAGCCTGAGTCTGGAAGAGCTGTTGTCCTGGGGAGCTGGGGGCCCAGGTGCCAGGTTCCGCAGCCTTCCTTCCTTGCCCCAGGTGCTGGATGATAAGAATGTTCGCCGGCGTTTCCGAGCAAGTAACTACCAGAGCACGACCCGGGTGAAGCCCTTCATCTGCACCATGCCCATGCGGCTGGACGATGGCTGGAACCAAATCCAGTTCAATCTGTCAGACTTCACACGCCGGGCCTATGGGACAAACTACATTGAGACCCTGAGAGTGCAGGTAAGCAGAGGCACATCCTGCCCACGCACACCCATGGTTCTTCCTGCCTTGCTGCAGGTTGGGAATCTGGGCTTAGTCCTGACCTGATCCTTTGCCAGTCATACTCTTTGCGAAGCAGCGTGGGAAGGAAGCAAAGACCTGGCTGAGGCAGCAAAGGTCTTGGTGCTGCATCACTTCACTGGACTAGACTGGGAGGAAGAAGCCCATTTCCATCTTGTTTCTCTTGCTGGCTGTTGGTTAGGGTAGGAGTGGCAGTCCACCTAAAGTTCCCAGCAGTGTGCGATGCATCCTGCTGGGGGAAGGTCTGCTGGGAATTAGCTGTGTACTGCCTTTCTACCCAAACAGCCACTGGATGAGTGGGAGCCTGGCTTGTACAGACCCAGAGAGGGCTGTACCATTGGCTGTAGATATCCTCGGTCAAGCTTGTTTCCTAGTGTGTGTGTAGCCTTCACTGAGGCCTTTGGACCAGAGCTGACATGTTTATTCCTGCTGAGGGCATGAAGTTCCATAAGCTAGGGACTCATGTTCCCTGTGTCCAGTGCTATGTGTTACTTTGAGGAATGCCCATGTGCAGAGTGTGTCTGTTCTTAGCGTGATGGGACTTCTGCAGTTCTGAGATGGACAGGCAGTCTGGGAAATGTCTGTCCTCTCACATAGCCATGAGGGGAACTGGAGTGACTCCTTTGCTGCCAGCTGTTTATGGAGGCAGTACAGACTGGACAGTGTCATTCCTGACCTCAGGGAGGCCCTGAAGAGGGAGTGTTAAAAATGCAGCAAGCTGAGGCTGAGAGTGTCCTGGCAAATGCTGATACTGGGGGAGAAGCAGAGGTGGGTTCACAGCAAAGGATGCTCTAAGGAACTAAGGCAGATCTCAGTTTGCAGAGATGCCAGAGCTTGGCTGAATCTCTTGAGCTAGCTTCCATCACTGGAGAGAGCAAAGTAGGGGGCATGGACCACTGTTTCTCCTCTGATGCCCTATGAGATTCGGAGAGAGGCAGTGAGGTCTCTTCTCCAGCTACTGAGCCAAGGAACCCAGGCTGCTGTGTGACAGCGCAACTGGATGTGGAAAGATCACGTGCAAATGGACTGACTCTGTTTTGACTCACAGATCCATGCCAACTGTCGCATTCGACGGGTGTACTTCTCTGACCGGCTCTACTCAGAGGATGAGCTCCCAGCTGAGTTCAAGCTGTATCTGCCAGTCCAGAACAAGGCCAAGGTGAGCTAGCCATGGGCAGGGAGGGTTGGAGCAGCAGCAGCAGCAGCTGGGCCAGGCAAGCATTCCTCTTCCTCCTCCCACTGCCTCCACAACCAGAGTTACTTCTAGCAGCTGAGCTCTTACAGCTTTGGCCATCAGCCTGGGAGCACCCTCACTGCTGCCAGGGTGAGCAGTGTGTCAGGGTGCCTCACTGAGTGGCTTTCCTGCCAAAGCACAAAGACATTGTCATTCCCATCTAGGAGCAGGGTGGGCTGTGCAGCTGTTCCCCACATGCTTCTTGTTCATGCTAAAGGGCTCTGGGCAGGGTGGCAGCCTCCCAGCATCTCTCCGGAGCTTTTACCTATGACTCAGCACAGCAGCTTTACTCTTCAGAGCTAGCTGCAGCTTCACACTTGTATTCCAGGAGAGATGCTGTTTGTGTCCCAAATTTACTCCCCTCTCATTTCTTCCGTGACAGACGCAGATGGCAGTGCTAAGATGGAAGGGGATAGGCAAGGTTGTGGCTGCCCAGCAGGAGAAGAGGCCAAGCTCTGCTCTACTGGTGATGGTAGAGGAGTCCTTGGCATATTGGCAGCAGTCTCAAGGCTTATGAGGAAGCACTCTCTTTGCCAGGACCATCTTGTCCCAGTGCAGATGCTGCTTTTAGCAGAGAAGATTTCTGGGCAGAACTTCAAGGAGCTGAGGGAGGATGCTGGGTGCTGGTCTCAGGGGAAGGTAGAAGGGAGTGTGAACAGCAGGTCACCCCTCTGGGCAGTGGCAGCCTCCCAGGAGTGTCTGGGGGGGTGCTTGGAGCCCTCCCAGTACCACTGTCTTGGTGTTGCCAAGTCTATTAAGTGTCTCCTTTCTTCTCCCTCCTCTGTCCAGCAGTAACACCATGTTGGGGAAAGATGTGAGAAATGTTTGGGGTCAGCTGGAAAACAAAAGCAGGTGGAAGAGAAGGCCCTGATGAGACCAAGTTTTAGATCAGCTCACCTTGCCTACGGTAACTTTGATTCACCTGCTATTCCTCTTCTGTACAGGACACAGTTAACAATGTAACAGCTCTGGGACTACTTTTTGGTGTGTGAGTTGTACAGAATCAGAGTTTTCTTAGCTGTTCCTGAAGTGCTGAGCCTAAACACTGCAAGTGGCTTGGTACTGATTTAGTGTTGCACAGAGAGGTTGCTCCAAGTG
>NW_009926307.1:10811-13622 GCF_000696875.1 Nestor notabilis
CAGGAATTACAGGGTTAAATGTGCACTCTTGAAGATACCAATGTTATTTTTTTCCTTCCTTGTTTTCCATCTCTTGTTTTATATGTGCTCTCAATATGATTGTAATACTCTTGGAAAGTTATTAAACATTTGACTCTAAGTCTGCTTCTGGCTTCTTTCTCCTTTGATGGATCCTTTAAATTGCACATATTAGTGCTTCAGAAAGTGCTGAAGAATTTCTTTAGGAAAGCAGATGTTAGAATTTGCCTCTGAATGTGACTTTGATTGGCACCCTCACTGTTCAAGGGATGGCACAGACATGAACATCAGGAATCTAGAGAGATGAAAAATACTAAGGTTTCCATAGAGGAGGCAGACTGTCTCCAGTGCTTGAAATTTGCGGTACTCTACCTATGACAAAAACTCATGGTGTTCACTTTTAGTCTGTGGAAATGGGTTTTTCACTCCCTTCTTGAAACTATTTTCGCAGCAGTGACAAATTTGATCTTAATCTGCCTATTAGGGCACAGGTCTACTTGCTGTGTAGTTAACCAACTCAGATGAGCTCTCATCCAGGCCTTTTGCAGCTACTTATAGCAAGAGATGCACAATAGTGTTCCAGCTGCCAAATTGTCCTGTTCCCCAGGGATCAAAGGGGAGATTTGGCAAAGCAGCATAACGGGACCGGAAGTCTTTTCCTGTGCTGAAGCTGCCCTCCCCTTTCTCAAACCAATCTGCCTTTGTTGTGGAAAGGCTTTCAGAGGGGAGGCTGCAGACCTCCACCAGTAACAGAGAATTTGGGAGCAGCTGATGCCTTTCCTGCCTGGACCACAGTCTCCCACAGCTGCTCTGGTGGGTAGGTACCTAAGGCAGGTCCTGATCCTTCCCTGCTGCTGGGCTGTGCAGTGATTTAGGAAGACTTCACTGTCCCTATTGTCCCGTAAAACAAGGCTGGTCTCTCCCAGGAAGAAGAGAGCCTGTTGTGGGACATCTGGGCTTAATCCTGACCACTGACTCTCCACCTGGTTTCAAGGTTTGGCATGTCTGTACCCTCACAGTCCGCAGCTCCTCTGTATGGACCCTGCTTTATCTCTGTGGCACCTTTAAAGCTAGTGGGCTTTGACCTGGAGGCGCTGCCATGTGGTGCTGGATTGCACTTGCAGAAAGCTTTCTGGAGGAGACCTTTCCAATTTTTATAGCAGCTGAATAGCATGGTAGCTCTAAGGAGCCAAGCCAGGGAAGCCCGTGTGGGAAGGCACCATCCATCTTGCTTTGACATCTGTCAAGTCTTGGCTGGACTTGAGATTAAGTTAAGTGGAATCGCATGGTGCTGTGTACCAAGGATTGGCCTTAATGAAGCCCATGGTGAGGTTTTCCTGCCACATTTGCAAAGCTTGCCAGGGCTGCAAGGGAGCTGCTGAGGGAATCTGCCAGATCCCAGCAGCCTTTCCCGCAAGCCTGGCCTCAGGATTGGGTGTTCCTGGTGGTTGGTGGTGGCCAAGCACTCGCCAGGAGCTGCTGCTGCCTTTCCTTGCCCCACTGGGGTCTGCTGAAGTCACCCCTTGTCCCTGAGGAGCTGGTCTTACTCTGAGTGAGTGACCTTAATGCGTTAAGAGGGGCTGGGCTCCCCAGGGCCCCAGGCTGGCTGCCTCCATGGAGAGATTAGATGGGCCCTACTGCCAATTCCTGCCCAGTCTCTAGGAGCTCTGCCAGCAGATCTGCTGGAGTAAACTCCCAGCTGCAAACCCTTGCATCCATGGGGACCCTCTGTCTACTTTTTAATAGGAAACAAAATACTGAACCTTCCTGTTTACTTGCTGCACAAAGTTGACCATCATCACATACTGGCTCTTTCCTTTAGGGTCAGATGGTGGTGGATTTATGTGGTGGCTTATAAAGAAATCTTCCTCTCCTACTCCCTGTCTCCCATCAAAACTTTAACCATCTCACTGAAGGTGAGTGAAGTTTGGATGCTCTTCCTCTGGGAGAAAAGGACGCTGCTTGGTGGAGAGGCCGGAAAGTCACAGGCATCCTTTCCACAGCCATTTCCCAGAGTAAATGAGCATGAGCAGAACTCCTGTGATGAAGCACTCAGCTTCTTGCTGCTTTGGTCATGGCTCTTGCCCTGCCTAGGACACAACATCCTCCTCCATGGGAAGAGTGGGGGAAACAGAAAAGATGTGGGTGCAGAGATGGAAGCCTACCCTGTGGTGGCTAATGCCTGTGTGCTCAGGGCCTGTCCTAGTGTCAGATGGGGTGAGCAGAGGGGCAGTCCTGGTTTGGTGCATGCAGCCTGCGGGGAACAGGTCTTAAATGTCTCCTGATTCACCTTTCTTTGGGTAGCCTGCTCTTTCGTTCATGCCTGCAGCCTTATTGCAGCTCATGCCTAGTGGGAGAGAAAGGAATCCTTCTTCATGGGGAGCACTGGATTCAATCTGGGGCCTGCCCAAAGATGAGTTTTCCTTGCCTTTGCTGGCTGTTCACCTTCCTCTTCCACTGGCTGGCATAGGGTCTTGCACTTTGATCAGGACGTAAATGCTGGGAGCCTGCTTTCTACATCAAAGGCAAAGCTTCCCTTTGAAATCTGGGCTGCTTCAGGACCTTGGAGCAAGGCACAGGCTCGGACCGAGCTGGGGAAGCTGGTGGGCACCATGCAGGGTGAGGTAAGGCTGGGACATCCTTTGGCACTGGTGGCTCTGCTGGGCAGGTGGCAGGGAGCAGAGACAGGGTTTTCCTGGAGAGCTTCCCATACGTTTGCTCCATGCTGGGGCAGGAGCAGTCTGGGTGAGAGTCAGGCCTTGGTACAGGCTGCGTTTCCTTGCTGCGGGCACT
>NW_009926307.1:13653-18607 GCF_000696875.1 Nestor notabilis
CATCCTCTCTCTCTGTCTCCTTCCTACTAAGTGGATCCTGACACAAAGCACAGAGCTCTGATCACAGAGGTAATAGGCAGGAATCAAAAAAATCTGAGCCCTACTGCCCCTTGCCCTCTCTTCCTCCCTTCCTGCATCTCCATGGATGGCTGGGGCCAGATGTAGTCATCTGTGTTGAAGGGTTGCACCTCCAGGGTGATGCTAATTCTCTGCATAATGCAAGTACTGCTGGAGGCAAGGGAAAATACTGAGTTCGAGTTTTGCCATTGGCCACTGCCCAGGATAAAAGTGACCATAGTGGGGACTTTGGCCCCTTCTGCATGCACGAGAGATGATCTGGTGCCTGCAGGAGAGGGGTGAAGCTTCCCCTGGCAGCCTGCAAAATGGGATCGCTCAAACCAGGTTTTATGTGGATGAGGGAGCAGCTGTGTGCTGAGAGGTGCCCTGGAATGGTATGGGGAAAGACTCGGAGCCGCTAGACGTAAGAGGGTGGATGCTGTGTTGTACTGAAACAGACCTGCAGAGCATCCGCTCCAGTGTCACATCCTGTGCTGGCCCTGAGGCCCCAGAAATTACTTTCCTCCCTGTGAGACAAAAGGAGGCTGGTGGCTTCCCTGGGGGGTGCATATGGGGAGGAGATGGGCATAAGCAGAGCACGTGTGTGCCAAACTTGCTGTGCCAGGCTTGCTGTGCCAGGTTCGGTGGCAGTCATGTTCCCCTGCAGCAGGGCTATGCTGACACTGGCACCTGTCCAGCAGTCCCAGCAACTCAGTCATGCTGCAGCAGGCACAGGCAGCAGGTCTGACCCCTCCCGGGGCCCCGCTGCTCATCGCTCCATCCCCAGCAGCGTTTCCTCCAGCCTTGAGGCTGCCGGTCGCTGCCTGGCGTAGGCCAGCCCCGGTTCTTCCTCCGCACAGAGTCCGGCTTCCTCCGTGCTTTCCGGGTCCTCTCCTCAGCTGCATACAGGGTTCATGCCCTGGCTTGCAGAAGAAGAAGAGGAGGAGGCAGGAGGACACACATTTTTTCTTGTGATGGGACCAAGGAGGCAGAGGAAACTCCTGGCAGCCCTGGTCACCCCATCACCCATGCTCCAGTGGTGTGTGGAGCACCACTCTGCCTGGAAGACACTGTCTCTTTTCCAGGGTTTTTTTCTAGGCTGGGCTTCTGTAACCTATTTTTGGGAAGCTGGGCGCTCATGGTGGATTTGGTAGGGCTGCCAGGGCCAGGCTGAGTGGGACTCACATTCCCCTGAGACACCAAAAGTGCTGTGCCCTGCTGCAAGTGCATCCCTGCCCTCCGGAATGCTGCATCCATGGGTGTCAGAGGTGACCCTGCTGTGGGCAGAGCAGGAGCCTCCAGCACTGTCACAGTGCTGGGCTGTCTCCCGCGGGGTCCCTTGCTGCTGTCCATGAACGATTCCAGATGGCCCCGAAGCTCCTGGCACTGCTGCAGCATCTGGGGAAAAGCAGGAGGGGGGTGGGAAGTCATGTCCCCGCTCTCCTGCAGCCTGGGCCTCTGCTCCAAGTGCTGCCGATTACCCCCTGGAGAATTGCTCCTGGCCCCCGTCTCACCCTGAATCAGCAAGGTGCCCACTCTGTGCCCAGGGAAGGGGATGCCACACATGGCCCAGTGCACCCTGGGCCAGCTTTCCTTGTGAGCCCTGCACCCCTGGGAGGCAGGGACAACACAGCTGCTGTGGGCAATAGAGCTGTTGCCGGAAATGCATCTGCCTTGGGAAGTGCATCTATTGTGGGAAATGCATGTGCCGAGGGAAATGCACTCGAGCTCCTCTGAGGGGGCTGGCAGTGGCAAATCCCGGCAATGCTTTCCTCTGTCTTTGTTCTGGGGCCAGGTCCATGCCGTGTGGTTGCTCCTGGTGCAGGTTTGTTCCTGGTTTGGGCAGGCTGGGTGTGGGGCTGCCCTGTGGCAGGGCTCTGGGGAGGACCCACACAGGCATGAATCGGGACAGAATGGTCAAAACCGAATAGGAGTGCATTAAAAGCTAAGGAATGTGACCCAGCATGGCCAGGCTGATGGAACACAATCCAGATGGAGACCTGGAGAACTCCCCCACAATTCTTCAGGGTTTTGCTGTCCCTGGGTTTGCCTTTCACTTGGCTGCAGTGATGTGTCAAGTCAGAGCCAAGCATGTTTCCCGGGGAGTCTGCTAGTGGCTGGAATTGCTGCCCAGGGTGGGAAGGGATGGTGGCCCACAGCGCCAGCAGCTCCAGGAAAGGCAGGCAGGAGACGGGATTGATCCTTCCCTTTTAAAGTAATTAGCTGTTGATGAGTGGCTCAGGGTAATTTAGTGATGGGAAGTGCCTGTAGCTGAGTTGGGCACTGAGCCAGCAGCTCTGGATCATGGAGGGGGAAGGACAGAGAGGGCACAAAGGATTCCTCTCACCCTCGAAGTGGGGGATTCCCTTGCACCAGGGCTGGCAGTGTGGGGATGGCCGGGAGCAGGTTATAGAATCCCAGGCTGGTTTGGATTGGAAGGGACCTTAAAGCTCATCCATTTCCAGACTGTGCCATGGGCAGGGACACCTTCCACTAGACCAGGTTGCTCCAAGCCTTGTCCAAGCTGGCCTTGAACACTGCCAGTGATGGTGCAACCACAGCTCCTCTGGGCAATTCCAGGTCAGATCCTTGCACCAAGTTCCATGGGGAAGAGGCGAGGCCAGGCCTGTATGCTGGCCCCATCCTACTGAGGGTAAAGCTGGAGAAGCCTGTGGAAGACGACAGTGGCTGGAATCGAGTCCCATCAGGAGACACCCCCTCCATAGGGTCAGTGCTCACAGGGATATGTCAGACCCACACCACCCATGCATCAACTGCGCCAGGCCTCTGCTGCCCACCCCATGGCTACAGAGCCCTAGCCCCAGCTCACCACCTCGGTGAGCACCAGCAGAGCCAGGGAAGCATATCTCCACCACCACCACAGGCCTCTGCAGTTTGGTTTTCCATCCTATCAAGGCTGAGCAACATTTTTCCCTGGGTAAAGCCAATTCCCTATCCCTGTCTCCCACCTCGGTCTGACCTTTCCCACTCCACTGCTCATTCCCTGGCTCTCTGCAGCTGCAGGGTCCAGGAGCTGAAGCACCCACTGAACCTGCTCGAGGAGGGACCATGCACCATGCACTGCGCAGGGAATGGCTGTGGCCATCCTGGGGCTGAGGCACCCGTCTGGGGGAGAACAAGGCATGCTGTGTTCTAGCAACATTCCGCTGCCGTGGGAGCTGGTGAAAGGCGGCTCTGTTCGCTGCTGGGGGAGCTGCTTCCACTGACTGCCCCAGGAGTGGTAGCTCCAGGGTGGGTGCTGCTGCAAGGACATCAGTGGCCACTCTCCCCACATCTCCCCATGGCACCCAGCCCCCAGCCAAGCCCCCCATTGCCCCCAAATCTGTTTGTCCCCCAGAAAGGACACACCATGGCTCTCCACACACCCAACCCATTTAATACACGTACAAGGTGGCCATGCCCACAGGACCCTGTGTCCTGGCAAGGCCCAGGATGAGTTGAGCCCAAAGAGGGGCTGCAAAGGTGGCATCTTGCCCCCCTCACGTCATCTTTAGGCACATTCTGTATCCCCATGGTTCAAGAAGAAACACATCTGTGAGCTTGCAATCCCCCTTCCCCTCATGCTTCCTGGCCAGTGCAGTGCTGGCAGGAAGCTCGCAGCACATGTGAGCAGCCCCAGCCTGCTCCCGCCATGCGGCACAGCCACAGCATGACGGAGGCAACCTGAGGGGCGCAGTCCAGGGGGGCACAGGCAGGTGGATGGTCTCCAGCTCCATGACCATCCCCTGTTCCCAACCTGGAGGGGGACACAACACATCCCCTCTTTTGTGAGGCTGGAGGAGCATCAAGCAACAAGGGGGCAGCAGGACTGAGGCTGTGGGGAAGGACAAGGGGAGGGGCAGTCAGGTTTGTCGTTAGCACCATGGTGGTGGGGAGGTCTGGGGAGGAGCAGGATCAGACCCACTCCTGCAGGGAGCGCTTGCAGTACAAGAGCATCCGTGGGGTGCCCTTCCTCTGCATCTGGACGATGACATAGATGAGGCCGAGGATGCACAGCAGCAGCACCAGCAGCACCAGCACCATGACCACACTCATGGTGCGCGTGTACTCATCAATCTGCACCACCACATCCACGTCCCTGCCCGGCTTGTGGCCACCCTCACCATAATCCTCTTCCTCCTCCTCCTCTTCCTCCTCATTGCCTTCAGCCTGCCCGTCCCCATCAGGGTTGAAGGGGGGCTGGTCCCCACCAGGCCAGTGGGGATGGGGGTCTGGGACCAGCTCTGTGTGACAGCCCATGAAGTCACGCAGAATGGACTTGGGATAACCCGGCTCCGTCTTGAGCCGCTCATTGTCGAATTTCCAGTACTTTGTGCCTCTGTAGAAGTAGGTGGAGGCTGGGAGGGGGGAGAAGATGAAGGTGAGGGGTAAATGGGCAGGTTCACCCCTGCAGATGCCCAGGACAGCAGGTTTTGCTCTGGGACTAATGAAGCCCTTCAGCAAGGGCTTCACCACTGATTCCCAGGCACCCTCACAAGCCTCCATCCCTTGTGGTCAGGCCACCAAACGGGTGACCCCATCCCCTCTGGTCCCATCCCACCCCTCTTCTCCTCTACTTACACGCATCTGGGCTGAGGAAGGCGCCTTTAGGTGAGGGTGGTATGCCCACCCAGACGGAGATAGGCTTCGGGTACCCAGGGTCCACGGCACGGGTGTCCTCGTTAAAGCGCCAGTATCTGGGGAGATTGGTGGTGAGCAGACGAGGAGCATAGGGCTCTGCGACACCTGCCATGACCACCCCTGCCAGGGCCCAGACCAAGCAGAGCAGGGAGAAGGATCACACAGACACTGACCTGTCCCCACGGAAGAAGAAGGTGTGGCCTGTGGGTTCCCACCAGACAGCTGTGTCGATGCTGTCATAGGGGATGCCCTGCCC
>NW_009926307.1:18649-20495 GCF_000696875.1 Nestor notabilis
ATCCAGTACCGGTCCCCTGGAGGGAGAGGAGATCGAGAAAGGGAGCAGTGAGGCAGCAACACCCTGTAGGTACACATGGAGATATGAATGGGAGTACGATGCTTGTGGCCACCCTTTGGGACCAGGCAGCAGGTCTGGCTGGGAACATGGATCAGGATGGGGTGAAGAGAACCAGCTCTCAGCAGCTTGGAGATGGGGAGCACTGGGGTCCCCCCCTCTCTGCCTTGGCCTTCCCACCCTGCTCCCCTGCTTACCTTTAAAGAAGACAAACTTCCCGTCGTGCCTCTCATAGGCGGCATCGATGTCCCCAGGGAGGCCGCGCCAGAAGTGCCCAATGGGCATGGGGTAGTTGTCCAGCACCCGATTATGCCGGACCCTCCAGAACCACCGGCCCTGACAGGAAACAGGGTGTTGGCAGAGAATGTGGAGGACACAGGGCCTGGCCCCAGTGCCAGGCATTTTGCTGGGGGCTTTGTCCCCAGCAGGGACCCACCACATCCCCAGGGAAGGGGCAGAAGGGGGTCCTGGCAAGTACCTTGAACACAAACATCTCCCCACGCAGCACCGCCACTGTGTTGAAGTTCCCATCGCAGATGTCGGGGCCGTACTGGTCAGGCCGGTCTGGGCTGCCTGGCTTGGGGGGTCGGTCCGGTTTCCCTGGAGGGGGTGGCCTGGGGGGTCTCTGGTCTGGCCTGCCAGGTCTTCGGGGTGTCACGGTGGGCAAAGGTTTGGTGGGCTGAGGGTGCCCATCTGTGGTACCTAGATGGGGTGGGTGAGAGAAAGGTTGGGGTGATGCAGTCCAGCAGCATCCTGCCTCAGTTTCTCCACACAAATGCCCAGCATCCCACCCCTGAGCCGATCCCCCACCCAGCTCCTCACCGTAGAGCTGCTGGATGCCCTTGAGGTCATCCTCGGGCAGGTGGAAGTTCTCTGTGTCCATCCACTGGTAGAAGGGGGCCATGATCGCACTGGGGTTGCTGGAGTGCTCCAAGCCCAGTGAGTGCCCCAGCTCGTGCACGGCCACCAAGAAAAGGTTGTTCCCTGCAGAGAAAGGCACCATCAGCAAAATGGGGTGGAGGACACAAGGTGTGGGGTAGGTCATTAGCCCCAGCACCCTGCGATGAGGGTGCTCTGGTCTCCTGCCGCTCCTGCCCACACCAGGGCATCCATCCCACTGCCCTCAAATTCAGGGGGCCAACAGGCTCCTCCAGTTGCCTTCACCACCTCCTTGGCCCTCAGCTCACCAGATACATCTGTGTTCTCCAGTGTCCAGGGCTCATCCAAGTCAAAATGCGTGTCCCCCCCCATGCCAGGGCCGGGAAAGTAGGCGTGAGCCAAAAACCCCCCGATGCCATCAAAGGGGGAGCTGTCTCCATGGAAGCCAGAGGCGAAGAGCACCATGATGTCAGCCTCCTTCTTCCGCTTCTGCCGGATGTCCTCGTAAGGCACCTCCCGGAAAACCAGCGGTGTGGCTTGCTCCCACACCCGGAATGCTCGGCGGACAGCCTCGTACGAGTGGTACCGACCCAGCTTCTCCGTGTAGTTTTGAATGCTGTGGGTACAGAGCTCACTGTGGGATGGCCTAGGACAGTGCTCACTCCTGGAGGGGGCCCATAGCATTCCATGGGCTGTGGGAGCAGGAAGCCCTGGCCAGAAATGTTTGGTACCTGAAGGTGAGATGGCTCTGGCTCCAGCGCCGCCCTGTCAGCGCATACCGCTTCCGTCGCATGTTGGACTTCATCCGCGCTCCAAACTGGTCCGGGACCCCGCAGCGGGGACGTTTCATCCACCTGCCAGGAGAGCATCGAGCCAGAGTGAGCCCCCCCCAGCCATGACGGGGTGGGGG
>NW_009926307.1:20531-20769 GCF_000696875.1 Nestor notabilis
AGGAGGCAGCACCCACATTTCCAAAGGCAGGCAGAGCTCCAGGAAAGAGCCAAAGAGCCTGGAGCAGAACTGCCAGCTGACAGAGCAGGAGGACATGGAGAAACTCACGCCTTGGTCTCCTCATCCAGGACGCCAGTGATGGCGATGCCGTAGAACTTCTGCATCTCGGCGAGGGCCGTGGAGAAGGTCTGAGCCGAGCGCATGGTGGACATGTGCCGGCTGGGCTGTGGCAGGTACC
>NW_009926307.1:20793-21173 GCF_000696875.1 Nestor notabilis
GGAGCGAGCATGAGCGGGATGGGGGGGGACTTGAGGACATGCAGCTCCTCCAGACCCCACTGGGGCAGCACCTGACCCATATTCCCCCAGCGCAGTCCCCCCATCATGGGACATCTGTGCCCACACCCAGGCAGACAGCACAAGCAAGCCAGAGCATGCAGGCAGCAGTTGGGAAGCAGGGAAGAGCCCCAACCCTATACCCTATCATAGAGGGAGAGATTCTCCAGTCTCAAGGGGGGTGCAGAAGGCAGCTGGCAGGGACAAGACTCCCTCAATGAACCCAGAAGCCCTCTTTATTACGTGGGACAGATTGGTCTGGGCTCTTCCTTCAGGCACAACCCCTGCCTCCTTCTGCCTGCTTTAACGTCTCCTTTAAAAAC
>NW_009926308.1:0-769 GCF_000696875.1 Nestor notabilis
GGTTTGTTCTGTGGCGCTGAAGCCCCAGTGTTGGTGCTGGTGTCGGTGCTGGTGTTAGTGCTGGTGCTGGTGTTCGTGGTGGTGCGGCACCCCAGGCAGGAGCAATTCACAGGGCTCCCCTGCCCACCCAGCGCACCCCGAAACAGCCCCAGGAGCTCCCAGCAAGGAGCTTTGCTGATATTCTCATTCCTCTGGCAATTTCTGGCTCATTTGATGTTTTTCCTCCTCTTTCTGGCTGGCTCTGGTTGCTGTTAGCATGTTCATTACTTGTTCCAGCGCCTCCGTGACGTGCCGGTGCCTGATGGCCGTTCTGGGACACATTCCTTCCCTCCAAGCCTGTTACTGCTTTTAGCCTGTGGTTAACCAGGATGGACCACGGTGGCTGCTGGATAAGGAGGCAGCAATGGAGGGATCACACACTGCATCCTGCTCCCTAAAACACACAATAAAGGACAGGAGCCATTTCCTCATGTGGGCCACCACCTGTCCTGCCTGGAGGCCACAACCACCTCCAGCACCCCCCACTGTACTCCCCTGCTGCCGGACATAAGCCGGACACCCCATGGTGACCTTGTGCTGGGCCTGCCAGACAGGACCTGTAGGAAGGTAAAGCACTGGTTCTTATCAAAGTTAAAGACAAAGGTTCGACTGGGAATAATGGAAACATGGAATGGGTTGGGTTGGAAGAGATCTGAAAGCTCTTTCAGTTCCAACCCCTTCCCATGGGCAGGGACACCTTCCACGAGGCCCGGTTGGCTCAATGGCTGGA
>NW_009926308.1:1091-9300 GCF_000696875.1 Nestor notabilis
CCCTGCCCGTGGCAGGGGGTTGGAGCTGGAGGAGCTTTAAGGTTCCTTCCAAAATAAACCAGTCTGTGGTTCTGTGAGACACACAAAAACCCCACAGTTCATTCTCTACTGTGCCATTTACTCTGCAGGAAGCCCTCCCTTACAGGAGGACAGGCAGAGGAAGCGCCTCAAAATGAGGTGACAAAAGTACTTATTATAAACCAAGTCAATCGCAATGGTGACAAGTTGCTGGAGAGGTTTGGCCGATGGCGAATGTCAAACGGGCAGAGCTTGTCCAGTGGTACCTGGGCAGAGTTGGTGCCAGGTCCAGCTTTCCAACAGCTCCTCAACAATCCAGAAGGGATGAACAAGGAGCTGCAGTTGTCCAATGACACTAGCTCTTGAGGACACTCGGCTCCAAAGAGCCACAGAGGCTCTGGTGACACAGGAGCAGTGTCACAAGCATGGACAAGGTTTCACATGAACCTCAATGTGCAGGTCAGAGCTGGGGACACAGAGCAAAAGCCTGTGGGCGGCATGGAGAGAGGACACAGGATGTCACATGTGTCACCATGTCACCCAGATCAGCAGCTAAGATGCTTGGTGAGGCCAGTGCCACATGGAGGAATTCATTGCCACAGGGTGTTCACAGCAGCCAAGGGAGAAAAGGGTTTTAAAAGCCATTAGACAGGTCTGTGGGAGAATTGATTTGGGCTGTTAAAGGCAGCCGCAGCCAAGGTCTCTGGCTCCAGAGGGCTCCAAGCTGCAGCTTCTCAAAGCTGGGAGGCTGCAGCTGATGAAATACCGGTTCCTCTGCTCCTCCTCTTGGGATGCGCTGTCAGCAGCTTGCCAAGCCGGGATGCAGGGATGTGCAGGGCTCAGCCTGACCTGGAGGAGCTCTCTTACACTGCTCCCTGTTTCTGGGCTGGAAGCACTTTTGGCCTTCACACGTTCCCTGCAGAGCATGGCTGTTGTATTTCAGTGTGCTGGATGTGTCCGGAACTGGATGTTGCTGCGTCCCTGGACTGGCTACACTCTGCTCAGGCAGTTCAAATACAAATCTTGAAGGTCCTTTGAGGCAGATAAATTGCTTCCAGCAGCAGGAGTTGGCTGGATCCGAGATCCTCTGGTCAAGCTCAGTCACCCTGAGTGTAGCATTGTCAGTGTGTGATACCCTCGACTTCTCTTGGCACAGGACCTGAAGGGGCCAACAGGAAAGCTGGAGAGGGGCTTTGGACAAGGGCCTGAGGGGCAGGTTAAGGGGGAATGGCTTTAACCTGACAGAGGGGAGATTGAGATGAATTTTAACCATCCTGTGATTCTGTGATTATAGGGATGACAGGATGCAGGATCCATGGATGTTTCCTCAGCAGTGACTGTCTCCTGTATCAGCAGTGCCCCTTCATCCCCATCTGGACAATGCCTCAATATCCCACTACTTCTTTCCTCACCACATCATCCTCAATGCCTCATCCACATCAGAGTAAGCTTCTTGATCTTCTTTCTATGACTTCCTTTTGCTTTACTGGATCATAGAATCACAGAATCAACCAGGTTGGAAAAGACCTTCAGGATCATCAAGTGCAACCATTCCCCAGCACTGCCAAGGCCACCACTTACCCACGTCACTGATGGCCTCGTCTACACAGTGTGTGGACACTTCCAGGGACAGTGACTCCACCACCGCCCTGGGCAGCCTGTTCCAATGCCTGAGCACCCTCTGGGGAAGGAATTGTTCCTAATCTTCAATCTAAACCTCCCCTGGTGCAGCTTGAGGCCATTTCCTCTTGTCTCATCTCTTGTTCCTTGGGAGCAGAGCCCAGCCCCCTCCTGGCTCCATCCTCTTGTCAGGCAGTTGTAGAGAGCAATAAGGTCCCCCCTGAGCCTTCTCTTCTCCAGACTAATCCCCGCCCCCAGGTCCCCCATCATTCCTCATAAGGAACAATAAGGAAAATAATAAGGAATAATAAGGATACTCTGCAGTAGAGCACATTTTTCTGGGTTCTTCATTTCCAAATATAGCTCACACACTCTTCCATTCACTGTCTGTCACACAACAATCCTGATCCAGGGCCTGGCTGGTGCTGGTGACCCCGTGTCTCCCTCTCCCTCCTGGCCAGGAGGCCCTCTGAACTCACCATCTATTTGCACCCGTGGCTGATGCACCAGTCCCATGTGTGCAGCACAACCTGCAGCTTGTGACTGTGTGAGGTTCAGGAGGTGTCAGCCCGACCCTCTACACCCTGCACACCATCCCTCCTCTGGCTTCTCAGCACATTCCGTGGTGGTTTCCGCAGGGAAACCTGCAGCTCCTCAGGAACATGTTTCTGTTTTTCACCCGTCAGGCTCTCTCCTCTCCTGCTCTGCAGTTCCTCACATGCGTCCTTCCCACACACATGACCTACACACACGTGTAACCTGCTGCTGTCAGCATGTGATCAGATATGTGAAGTCACGGGAGGGAGCCGAGTGCGCAGCAAGTGCTGCAGGAGCAGAGCATTCCCCAGGAATTACATAGAGCAGCTCCTGAAATGTCTTCTCACAGTGGTAACTGCTGACAGCACCTCCCGTGTCACCCCTGGGAGGCACATACTGCAGCAGAGGCCAAGCCAGAGAGCTTGGTGAGGGGCTGCAGACTCCCATCACGTCTAAGCTCCTCGGAGCTCTGCGTGTGTTCCCTCTGGCAGTTCCCACACAGTGCAGGGAACACGTATGCAGCCCTTCCGTAAGTGCTTCCACAAGTGGAAAGAGACAGTGTGTGACAGAGGGAGGTGAATCTGACCACAGGGACGGGGTGTGTGGGTGCGCTGGGATGAGGCACTGACTGGGATGGTTTGAACCTGCTTGGGAAGAATGCTCTGTCTGTGAGGGCGCAGTAGGTGCAGGGGCCACAGCCAGTTTCCTGTGTGGGGCAAAGCAATGGAGAGGCTTTGACGTGAGAACATCCCACGGGATGCAGGACAGGCACTGGGTGATGGAGGAGCTGGACCTGGCTGTCAGGAGCCAGGCAGGCAGCGCAGGCAGGGGCAGCAGTCGCAGTATCGGTACGAGTATTGGCACCCTGTGGGGCAGTGAACAGCTGCCATGAGGCATCTCAGTCCGTGCCTCAGTTCCTCTTTCCTGTGCATGGACAGTGACAGTCTCGTGGAGGTGGAGGGAAGGTTCATCCAGTCCAGGGCATTGCCTGGGCTCTTTGTGCTGCCAGAGTGATGGCAAAGTATTTCCTGCAGAAATACCCCCAATCCCAGTGGAGGGAGCAGGAGAGCCCCAAGAATGGGGTGAAGCCCAGGGCAGGGCATGGCTCCCCTGGGAGGGGTTGCCACTGTGGGGCAGGACGGCCCATAGCTTCAGCTGAAACTTCTAGTTTAAGATGTCCCTGCTCATTACAGAGGGTTGGACTGAATGAGCTTTGGAGGTGCCTTCCAACCCAACCCATTCCATGATTCTGTGATTCAATGGTTCTAAGGCTGTCCTGTGTGATGGAGGCAGGTGGCACAGAGCTGTGGAATGGGGAGTGCAGGGGAGCAGGGACAAGGACAGCGATGACAGGGGCTGGTGGGGTGGAGAACTATCAGTAGCTGCCTCCAGGAGCCTGTGGGGGTCCACCACAGGAGCATGACTTTGTGCTGGAGCTCGTCATGCACAAAAGGCACCTGGTTTCTGTCAGACCTCAATGCTGCTCCCCTGTCCTGGCAGGATCATGCTCCACAGCCCTGGCAGGAGACTTGAACCCAGTTTCCTGTCTCTGGCCTCTCTCTGAGTGAGGAGGGAACCTGGCTGCAGGGAATGCTTCCAGTGGAGCACGATGCATTCAGCACCATAGCACAGCCTGTGCTGAGCTTGGCTGGGACCAACCCCGGGGTTTCCATGTCCCAGACTCCTGTGTTCTGCTGCCAGCAAATTTCCTGCTCCTGAGGCCATGGCTTCCTTTGGTAAATCTGGGCTAGTTCCTTTAGAATCATCAAATCATGCAATGGTTTGTGTTGGGTTGGAAGGGACCTTAAAGCTCCTCCAGTTCCACCCCTGCCACGGGCAGGGACACCTTCCACTTGAGCACTGCCAGGGATGAGGCAGCTCTGTTTGACCCCTTCCAGTGTCCCACCACCCGCATGGTGAAGAACTTCTTCCCAATATCTCATCTAACTCTTCCTTCTTCCAGCTGGAGCGGTTCCTCCTCATCCCAACCATCCATCCCTTGTCCAAAGCCCCTCTCCAGGTTTCCTGGAGCCTCTTTAGTCACTGGAGCTGCCCTTCATGCAGCAGAGGGGCAGAATCCCCTCCCTGAGCTGCTGCTTACGCTCTGGGGGTGCACCCAGCACACGGGGGGGAGTCGGGGCTCAAGCACACACTGAAGCTGGGTCATGGAGAGCTTCTCCTCACCCAACACCCCCAAGTCCTTCTCCTCAGGCTGCTCCAGCCCGTCTCCCCAGCCTGTGTTTGTTCTTACCCCACCTTTGCTGCTCAAGCAGCCAGGAGTTAAGTGTTGATTGGGCTGTCACGGTGTAACTGGGGAGTTCCCAGTTCAAAAGCCTTTAAACCTTTTTTTTCACCTTTTCCTAAGAAAAAGAAGTAGAACCAGTTAAGTGGAGAGTTAAGCAAAGCTTCCATCAGAACAATGTCTTTTGTTCCCTTTTATCTTTGATCTTGGTTAGCAGAAGCTTGCAGGCTTTCAGCTGAGCTGACAATGCTGTTGGTGAAGCCAGCCCAGAGCTCTGGTTTTAACCCATCTTTATGCTGCTAGGACAAACCCAAGACATTTGCACACAGCAGCAGATCACAACAGCAGTGGAGCCAAAAGAGCAGCTCTTGTCTCCTGTAGCAGCCTGGCTGGGGCAGGGATGGGGACACATCCTGTGTCCTGCCACCCACTGGGAGATGGGATTGTGCTGAAAGGGGGACCCAGAGAATGTGGCTCTGGAGGCAAATGAATGTAATGCTTTTATCAGTGACTGTGGCATAAAATATCAGATGCTGGCCTGAGCTTAGCAACAGGCAGGGAGGTGGTGGAGGGCTGGGACAGCGTCCAGGGCACCAGTGACATTGAGGCTGAACTAAGTTGTGGAAGGAAATGGAATGGCACAAAATGCAAAGTCATGCCCTGGAGTCACTGAACAAACATTTATGTCATGAATTAGGCCCCTGATTTGGAAGTGAGTAGAGAGGAAAAGGCCTGCATGCATTCAGCAGCTCAGGATGCTGCCGTGAATGGCAGCCGTGGAGATCTAGTGCCTTCTTAATCCACTGGGATGTGTTTCCAGGGGAGATGGTCCCAGGGATGTATTTACAGACCATGCACCAGCCATGCTAAAAACCAGGTTTAGTTGTAGAGAAGGTGCAGAGAAGAGCCACTGAGGGAAGGCAGAGAGGAGCTGAGAGCAGCCCAGCTCAAGAGCCAGGCAAAGCAGGTGTGGAGGGGAGATTAGGCTGCCCAGGGGAATTTATCAGCGCAGAACAGGGGAGCAGCAGCAGATCTGCTGGAGCTGATGGGTGCGTTTGCACAGGAGGGGATTGGTCTGAGCTGACTGAGAACTGGGAGGACACTTCAGCTACTGGAGGAGCAGCGTGAAAGAAGCTCCAGGCGCAGAGGAGCAGGGACCCTGCCCTTCCTGTGGGAAGGTGTCCATGGAAGCTGCTGCCCCAAGAGCACCCTGCTGGTCACACTGGCTTTGTTCTTGTGGGCTGAAGTGCTCCAGCTGGGTAGTGGCCCTGGCTGGCCCTGGGTCCCTCACCGAGGGCACCGTCATGGGGGCCATGGCCCCCCTGGCTGGTCTCTGCTCCCAAGGAACAAGGGATGGGACAAGAGGAAATGGCCTCAAGCTGCACCAGGGGAGGTTTAGATGAGGAACAATTCCTTCCCCAGAGGGTGCTCAGGCATTGGAACAGGCTGCCCAGGGCAGTGCTGGAGTCACCATCCCTGGAAGTGTTCACACACCAGGTAGACAAGGCCGTCAGTGACATGGGTTAGTGGTGGCCTTGGCAGTGCTGGGAATGGTTGGACTGGATGAGCTTAAAGGTCTTTTCCAGCCAGTTGGTTCCATGATTCCGTGCTTCTCTCATCCCATCTTCTACCACGAGAGCAAAAGTTCCCCAGCGTGTCCACTGAGGAGCAATGTTCCCGCAGAAACCAGCACAGGCACTAGCCTGCCCCACGTTCCTGCTGCCCATTCAGAGCTCTGCGCTGGCAACCAGCTCATTGCTATGCAGATGTATGCAGCTTTCCCCTCACCCTGCCCCATTTTCTTTCAGCTTCTCTTTTGGATGTTCAGCAGTTCCTGTGGGAGTGTGAGCTGAGTCCTGGGAACCATCTGGAACCTTCCAGCCCCGGGTGGGCTGGGGCTAGCACCAGCTCCTTGCAGGAGCCTCAGCACCCACACACCATCCCCTGCTTCCCCCATCCACCCCACAGCCACTGCCATAGCATGGTGCCAACCACCTCCAAGAAGCACGAACATGGAGGAAGCTGGACCATGTGTCCTGTCCATCTGCAACCTGGCACAGCCAACAGCAAACGTGCAGGAAGCAGAGTGAGAACATGGCAAGTGCTGCCCAGCATTGAAAGGGAGTGGGACAGGCTGGAGAGGTGGGAAACTCCTGGAGTTCAACCAGGACAAGGGCAAGGTCCTGACCCTGGAATAGGGCAATCCCAGCACAGACCCAGGCTGGGGGGGATAGGCTGGAACAGCTCCCCATTACCCAGCTTCAGTGTGTGCTTGAGCCCAGAACCCCCCCATGTGCTGGGTGCACCCCCAGAGCGTGAGCAGCAGGTCAGAAAGGGGACACACACACACACACACACACAGAGATCAAGTAACAGGGACACACACAGAGACACCCCTCAGGCTGTGCCATGTGTGTCCCCCCGCCATTCCCCACAGCACACAGCTCGCTGCTGTGCACACACGTGTGCGTGACTGTGGTGGTACATGGCTCTGCAGTACCTGCGTGTGCAGCCTGGTGCACACACCCCATGGCACATGTGTGCACAGCCCTGCAACACGTGCCTATGTGGCACACGTGTGGCCACAGAACATGGCTTTGCAGCATGTATGTGCACAGTGCTGTGGTTTGAACCCCTGTGCATATGGTTCTGTGCATGCGGTTCTGTGCGTGCATGTAGTGGCATGGGCAGGGACCCATGCTTGCCCCTAGTGCACTGACCATGGGGGTGCTCCGTGGGTGCTTCTTCCCCTGTGACAAGCAGTGACGCTCATGGGCACAGGTAGTGGTGTCCCCTGGCGCACATGGAGCCGTCCTGCCCTGCCTCAGGTGTCCCCTCACCCATGGGTGCCCCTCACCCAGCAGCGTCCCACCGCTGAGGTGTCAGAGCACTGGCAGAATCCCTCTTCCTCACTTGCAGAGCCACACACACACACACACCTTGCAGCAGAGCCTGAGGATGGGTCAGGGCTGAACATCCCACAGGCACCCATGGCCACACATGCTGCTGCCTGTGGCTCTTGAGGGCACCGGGAACCTGCGCTGCCCAAGCAGAGGTTGTGTGTCCCTCTCCTGGGGCTGCAGTGGTGCTGCAACAGCTCCTGCACTGGGGTTGCTGCTTCACTCTGGCACTTGCCAGCACATCTACCTTGGTGCTGGCCCTGCATTTTCCAGGGCTTTGCCTGTGCCAGTAGAAACCAGCAGCCACCAGCCTGGACTCTCCCCCAGGAACTCTCCAGGAAGCTCTGCTGGGCAAAAGAAATGTAGGCACACAGCAGCTGGGACAGCAGCAAGTTTAAATGGGCACCCACCCTGTTCCACATACAGGCCTGTCACCTCTTCCCTGCCCATCACTGAGTTATGTGAGAGGAAACCCTCGGGATGAAGCTTGTGCCTCCTCTAGGGCAGTGTCAGTGGTCCTGGTGGTGTCTCGCCTGGCGCTGAGGGCCTGTGATGACAGTGGTGGTGATGGTGATCTTGTTCACCGTCAGCCTGCCCGTGCCATAAGTGTCGAGATGCGCCTCTCGCTTGTACTTGGAGACTTGCTTGGTGGAGAGGAGGTCCCAGACAGACACCTTCTGATCCTGGAATGGCCCACAGGTGATGTAGGAGCCCTCGGACTGCAGGAGATCCACTGTCTGCTGGGGAAGGGTTGTGCCTTGACTTTCCTTGCTGTCAGCCACCATGCTGCTGGCAGTGCTCACCAGGTCCTGAATGGTGACTGTCCCAGCACGGTACAGCTCCAGCAGCTCCTGCCTTTTTTCCTCAGGGATGCAGTCAGAGAAGAGCAGGT
>NW_009926309.1:0-266 GCF_000696875.1 Nestor notabilis
GGGGTGACGGGTGCAGCCCCGTTTCCCTCGGCCCCCCCCAGTGCTGGCTCCTGCTCCAAGCCCGGTGACCACCAGCTCTCGGTGTGTCTGGGTGCGGGGTGGCACCCGTGTGGCACCCATGGGACCCGGCCTTCCACCCCAGGGAGGTCCCACAGGAGCCAGAGCCGAAGCCAGAGTCCCCCTCGGCCACTGGGTGCTGGGGGGTCACCCACAACTTGCCACCGTGGGGACACAGCGCTGGGGACACGGTGCCACAATACCACACG
>NW_009926309.1:449-809 GCF_000696875.1 Nestor notabilis
TCGCTCCCCATAGCGGCTGCACCGTGTCCGTGTCCCTTCTCCATCCCTCCAGGACATCATCTGGACTGAACCGGAATTGCTCCAGCACCTCCTGCACCACCCTCCCCATGGCACCGGGCTGGATGGGGGGCACCGTGGGGGACCCCCATGGGTTGTCCTCATCCCGTGGGGACGTGTAGAGGCACATGGTGGCCACGGCCTTCTTCAGCCGCTCCACAGGAGAGAGGGTTCCGCGCTGGGCTGGCGGGATGTGGACGTTGGGAATGCCGGGATGAGCCCCGGAGCAGCAGGAGGGGGAGATGCGCTGCACTGGGGTCCGCGAGACGTAGGAATAGAGGCAGAAGAAGGCATCGGCCGTGG
>NW_009926309.1:926-2429 GCF_000696875.1 Nestor notabilis
GACGTAGGAAGAGAGCCAGAAGAAGGCATCGGCCGTGGCAGCCAGAGCCTGGACCTGCTGGAAGCGACCTGGGAAGGACAAGAGGAGATGGGAATGATGGAGAAACTGAGGCATGGGAGCATCTTTCCCAATGGAACGAAGCCCGTCAGCACGGTGGGTCCCACACGGGAGTGGGGAGCGGGTGTCACTCACTGGCCAGCATCAAGCAGGGATCCTCCATCTCCATGCGCCGCACTTGGGCCTTGAGGAAGAGCTGGAAGTCGATGCCTTTGGCACGGGAAGGAGCCGCGAAGAACCGTGTGGGGACGCGGGACACGGTCCCCAGCTCGCTCCCCACGAAGCCCAGGTTGTAGAGGATCTCCTCAGCATCCACCTCCCACCGCTCCAGGACCTCGGAGATGCTGCGGGGGTGACCCCATGGGGATGGGGATGGTGAAGGGGTGACCCCAGACACCCCTCAGAGCACACACACCCCAAGGTCCTACCTGGAGCTGGTCTTGGTGGTGAGGCTGGAGGCCACACTGTGCCCCAGGCTGAGCCGCTTGTCTCTATGGTGGGATGAGGATGGGGATGAGCAAAGGGGATGATGCCGGTGGGGTGCATGGGGTGGTGCCCCCAAATCCCCATCAGCCTTAACCCAGGACCCCAAATCTCACCTGGCCGTGGCCTTGTTGCTCCCTGGTAGCAGAAGAGCTGGAAAAGGGGGCAGAGAGGAGTGAGATGGGGTGTTCGGGGACACTCGCGTCCTTGGAGATGTCCTACCCCATGGACACAGCCTGGGGGGACATGGAGCTTGGGGGCAGCCCAGCCCCACCAGAACCCTCCTGGAGGAGAAGCTGCTGCTGGTGGCAATGGGGTGACAGTGACCACACAGGAGGGGACATCACGGGGGTGGCTGGTACCTTCAGCTCCCAGCGTCAGGTCATCCTCAAAGCTGGTCCCGTTGCTTCCACACACTGAAAGAGCAAAGCCTCATGAGATGTGGGGACACACAGGGCTGGGGATGGGCCCCAAGGTCCTCAAGGAGCATTGCCCTGTACCCAAGGGCTTTGGGGACACGCAGGGACCAGCAGCACCCCAGCAGAGCCATGGGGACAAAGCCAACGTACCGTGGGGACCCAGCAAGCCCGGCTCCTCCAGCAGGACCTCGACTGATGACCTGAACCACAGCAAAACCTTGGTCACGTCACCCTGTCCCTGTCCCGGGGGGATGGAGGTGGGATGGGAGATGTGGGAGCAGCAGGATGGGCAGTGGGGAATGGGATGCAAAGGATGGGGAGCAAGGAGATGGTGTCTGCTCTAGTGGAAGGTGTCCCTGCCCGTGGAAGGGGGTTGGAGCTGGATGAGCTTTAAGCTCCTTTCATCCCAACCCCATCCCATGATTCCATGATCTACAACACGGCACCATCCCACCAGCACCCCTGTGCCTGCTTGGGTATGACTTCCATGAAGATCCAAGCATGAGCATCACCCCGCCATGGTGACACCACCATCCCTATGGGA
>NW_009926310.1:0-213 GCF_000696875.1 Nestor notabilis
AGGCTCTGCCCCACTCCTCCTCCTTGGATCCTCCACCTTTCCACCCCGTTTGGTCACCGATGTCGAGAGAGAGAGACATCGAGTCACTCATTTTACCCACTGAGTATATACAAAAGACCCTGAGATTGTTCAGGAAGCAATTAGCCGCTGTTCAGAGGAAAATGGTGTTTTTAAATGGATAACCTTTGATGTAGGCAGGAGCCTCAGCTCCTC
>NW_009926310.1:353-569 GCF_000696875.1 Nestor notabilis
AGGAGCAGCAGCTTGGGAAGGCAGCTCATCTGCCCAACTTTTCTCCCCTCCGCGTCCCAGAGCATACGAGAAGGATCATGAATATTCAACCCCCCCGCCCCGTTAGCAGGTTTCTGCTTTTGTTTTGTCCTCCCCAAAGCAGGAGGAAGGGGAGAGCGAACAAGTGAGGTTAATGCCTGTATTTTCTCTCCTATCCATCTCCTCCTTAACCAGTGA
>NW_009926311.1:0-333 GCF_000696875.1 Nestor notabilis
TAAAAAAAATGAATGAAAGTCAATTAGAAAAAAAATATCGATTGGTGTTGGGGTGCTTAGGGGGGGTGGGGGAGTAGAGGAAGCCCTACGGGGCATTGGGGGCCCCCCGTGGGGCTCTTGGGGATCCCTATAGGGCACAATGCCATTGATGATGCTGATGATGGCATTGCGGTCCTGCTGACATCATGACGCCAAGAGTCAGTAAAAGCTGGGGGACACGTGTTGTGGGTCTATAGGGCACCATGGGGCTGGACGGGAGGGTCTATGGGTCGCTGTGGGGTATCTACGGGGTGTCACTGGGTCGCTACGGAGTATCTGTGGGGGGTCACTGGG
>NW_009926312.1:0-2075 GCF_000696875.1 Nestor notabilis
GCGTCCCCCTGCCTCCGCCCTTCCATGCGCTGCACTCAGTCGTTTCTCACCCTTTCCTTTCAGGAACACGCTCCTCTCACTATAGACATCCCGCCACTAAAGATCTCTGCTCACCCTACCACATATGCAGCCACAGCTGAAGGCCCAGAAGTGTTCCCCCTCAAAAAGCAGCAGGGCTCTCCCGCCGCCGCCTTTTTCTCGGTGCCTTGCAAGCAGGGGATCGCCCACCTCCTGTATCCCCGCACCTCCCACACTCCGCCGAGCATCACACTCATCTCCCTGGGCACGTTGTGCAGTCTGGGGATGCTCCTCTCCCCAGAGTCACTTCCAGACTTTACTATTCTCATTTGAAGAAAAAAAGAAAAGAAAAGAAAAGAAAAGAAAAGAAAAGAAAAGAAAAGAAAAGAAAAGAAAAGAAAAGAAAAGAAAAGAAAAGAAAAGAAAAGGAACAACCTAGCTCCTGCAATTCAGAAATCACCAGTAGTGATCTCTAAAAGAGAAAGATGGCCCTCAGACTCGTTCTCAGGGCCCTGCTTTACTCAAAGATGCTGTTGACTGGTATCAAGGAAGCTTGAAAAGCGTAATCCTACCATACCTGTCCTAGGGAAGCACATATGGAGGAAGAACATCCCAGCCAGCGCTGGCACATGGCAGGGACTATACAGCTGTAGTGGCACCACTGAACGAAGGAGAATGGTGCCAGTGCCCTGCCTGCGCTCTGGCTGCTCCAGGAGACCTCCACCCGAGCGACCTCTGCCCCCCCCCTTTTGTCACCTCCCCCATACACACTGTGAAACAGCTCCACAAGTAGCATCCTCCAAATTCCAAGCTGAAAATTTGCCATGTCTGTCTACAAGCAGCGTGGGAGTCCGTTATCACTGATAGCTTCTAACAATAGGACCGGTTTCCCATGGGAGAGGCAAATGAGCTCCAGCTGGACAGCACAAGGATGAGACAGTAAAGATGGAATGTCCTTCTCTTTGTACCACCATCTTGCATACTGTCTCCTCCAGGTCAGTAAGGTCAGTAACTGCTTCCAGCCCCAGGAGGTGTATGAGTAGGCCCAATCACTGCCATGTTTCTAGCAAGAATTTGAATTAAACACCCACATTTGTGTAGTGGCTGTCAGTCATGTCACTGGTGTTCCTCTTGCTGGGGAGAGAGAATCCTTAGAATGTGTCCATCCCCTTTCATGTGATACTGACATCAGGGCCCATCCTGCACACTTTATCAGGTGAAACGCTCACAGCTTCCCACTGACTTCTATTATAGCACAGCAGGGAAGTGGTTATTGACTTCTTTCCCCATTTATCCTGGGTTTGGCTTTCCAGAGCCCCTCAAGAGTGTGAGCAGGTCCAGCTGTCATTCACCATGTTTTAGCAGAGTTCCAATTGTCTAGGGTGAGGTATAGGGATACGAAAACAAATACCAGCATGGAGAAACATTCAATATAAAACTACTGTTTATGGTATCTGTGTACCTTTGTAAGAAATGGGATGCAGAGATAAAAATAATCTGAGCAGCAGTTTTACTGAAATGGTTTAGAAAATCCCTTGTGTTGGTCTTTTTTTTTTGTCATATCTTTGGAATAAAATGTGTTAAAATGAATTTGTACATGTTTTACAGGTAGCAACAGCAGAGCCTTCAACACCAATAGGCTTCTCTCATGTAAGACATAGAACATTTGACATGGAATGTACTATCGAAGCCAGGCCGAGGGGGGAGAGGCATTCAAGGGCTGATTTCCATTTCAAACTGCATTCTGGCACTTTGTACTCCAGCACCATTGGTGGATCAATATTTAATGCCCGGAGATTCTGGCTCTGCAGGAGTCATGTCAGGGGACCTCTAGAGCCAATCTGCTTGGGTAGAGGAGTGATAATTATTCATGGGCTCCTGCCTCTCACTCCTTCTCTTGCACAGCCCCACTCTGCTGACTCAGTGCCTTACTCAGTCTCCTCTCCCTCTCTCCGCCGCTGTAGCTGGACCCCTTTGCCTTCACAGCCTCTGAGAGCCTGCGCGTCCCACCATGGCCAAAACAGCGATGGGTAAGAAAACGCCTCTCTTTCCTCCAG
>NW_009926312.1:2100-2369 GCF_000696875.1 Nestor notabilis
GCCCCTTATCCCCTGGAACCCCGGCCGACACCGGCCGCTCCTCCCAGCATCCCTGGAGTTTAGGAGGAAATCAAGACAACGCTAAGCAGATTTTTGATTTCTTTGATCAGAAAAAAAAAGGGAGATGGTGGGGGACCCCGGGGCTCTTTTACCATCCTGAGATCGGATTAATTATTTACTGATGGGTGAGGTCGGCACATGAGCACAGCCCGATTTTGAAACGGCTTTCGTTATTTTGAAGATTAATATATACATTATGATATTAATAT
>NW_009926313.1:0-13431 GCF_000696875.1 Nestor notabilis
TATATAAAATCTATAACAGGATTGTACTTCAATTTTAAAATGTCCTTCACTTTGTCCTCAAAAGTTGGAGTCAATCAAAAGGGAAGGAATTCAAATTCATCCTCAGTACCTGAACATCAGTATGGTGAATAGCTTTTGAAATATTAGCAGTCTACAGAACTAGGGAAAGAAAGAATTCAGATTAATCATTAATGCAGGAATGACCCAGCTTATTATCGGGATATATCTTTCACTTCCTCATTGGCTTTCTACATTTTTCCCAAGGGTGGGGTTTTCTATTCTTAATTGTCTGCTACTCGAAGAACTGATTAATCTCAAGAGATGCTTCTCAAGAACCAGCAGACTGAACTCTGACAACTCATAAACACAGCACAGTTCTCAGTCATTAAATGCAGCATGGAAATTCACTTTTTAGGGGAAAAATTAAAAGAGAAAACACAAAAAGCACTAATTTTTTACTTTGGGGTTGCTCAGATACTTCCATGAAACTAATATTCCTGCTAATAACAGAAAATAGTACAAATTTAACAGATTTAAAATGCAGTGTGGTTTCGGTCTTCTTTCACAAAGTCATCTTCAAATCACTCATTGCCAGTTATAAGAACACTGCCAGGGCTAGTACAGGTTTTGTAGCTATTTTGGGATTAAAATTATAATATGGAAGAACAGCATGTATTACCCTTATTAAATTACTCAAATAAATGCTATAAAACAAAACCAGCAGCATTTTTATTGACTGGAGCAGGCACTGCATTTTGACATAAAAGTGCATAAACAAAATCTCATTTCTAATACATCACTTAAACATCTTTGAATTTTTGTTCAACTTATGCAATGACCTCTCCACATTCAAAGCCTGCCTCTGTTTATCCTAGGAGCCTATGCATTTCAAATAATCTCTTTTGATTTTTTACATTTGCTTTTACTATGCTTTTCCTCATAGAATACTATTAATTAATGCTAATCAATTATTCCAGGTAAGCATCTGATATTTATTTCAAACCTTATGTTCCTTTGAGATTCCTCATTGGCATGTTGAAAAAAGCTTTCAGGTAATTTATCACATCTTAGAAAAGAGAAAACAAGGAGATTTTTTGCATTTGTTTCCTTCTAAGTCAATATACGTATGTCAGATCCCATGGCTCTTAAATCAGTTAAAAGATGAACATCATTTTGAAGCAACACTATCACGCAGCTTTTTCAGGAAATAGGCACTAGCAGCACACTAGCTATCAGAATTCATGAATACTGGAAAGATTTCTGATGCATAAATTACCAAGATATCACCATGTTTATAATTATTTGTTAGCTGAAAAGCTTTTACAATACACATGTAGCTGAATCGGCACATTACTTTTCATTAAAAGCATCTTTTTAAAGAAGAAAAGGCAAACTTTATGTTGAAGATGGTGCTGCCTCCAAAGTACTGTATACTTATTCCTTCTTTTTGCCTAAAATAAGTGTTTATTCCCATCAGAACATATGTAATTTCAAAGCAATAGTGTGTGTGACTTCTTAGAAAGTCGAGGTTGCCTACTCTATTTACACCATCCTTGTTCCCATGAGACACAGGCTGGACTCCAAAGGAGCTATTTATTATTTTGACTGCTAAATTCAGCAGTAAGTCAGCTTGCAATTTAGGTAAATAGTCATTCAGACAAATGAAGAGTTTACCCTGAATCATGTAAAATAAAGCTTCCCCACCTTGAAATTTTTGATCATTTATTGCAAAATAAACCCCAAATCCTCGATAAGATATTGAGGCAGGGTCAGATTTGGTTTTTGTTGTTTTGTTGGGTTTTTTTCTTTTGAGGGGGGAAGTAATTGAAATACATTTTCATTTGTAAAATATAGAATCATAGAATAGTTAGGGTTGGAAAGGACCTTAAGATCATCTAGTTCCAAACCCCCTGCCATGAGCAGGGACACCACACACTAAACTCTGTCGCCCAAGGCTCTGTCCAACCTGGCCTTGAACACCTCCAGGGTTGAAGCATTCAAAACTTCCTTGGGCAACCTCTTCCAGTGCCTCACCACCCTCACTGTGAAGAACTTCTTCTTTATATCTAACCTAAAGTTCCCCCGTTTGAGTTTAAACCCATTACCCCTTGTCCTACCACTAGAGTCCCTAATGAAGAGTCCCTCCCCAACATCCTTGTAGGCCCCCTTCATATATTGGAAGGCTGCTATAAGGTCTCCACACAACCTTCTCTTTTCCAGGCTGAACAGCCCCAACTTTCTCAGCCTGTCTTCATACATTATATTTATTCACTAGATATCATTTTCCATTGAAATGTCATGCATGGCAATGCAGAATAAAAAGCTCTTTATTAGACCTATTCAAGAGCTCTGCAGCTTTCTCCATCCATGAGATACAATTTGTTCATTTTTGTTATTATTCAAATAGCAAGAGCCGAGAGCGGTCTCACTGGAATATTCTGGAACTAGGAGGTCAGCAGACTCTCAGTTTCAAGAGAACGTATTTGTCTAACTTAAAGGCATGAGATAGTATAGCTTCACAGTGTACCAGAGTTTGAAAAATCTCACATACAATCAGAAAAGCATGAAATACAAAACTACTTCAAGACAATCAGAAATCCAGAGGAGCTTGGTGAGAAGCAGGTGTCGTATGGGTCAGAAGGAAGTCACTGGTCAGTTAACATTTTTGTAGGAGGGAATAGGAAGGTTATGTTGAAGCCATGAATCTTGATTCTTGGTTAAGACTATAAAGTGTAAGAAGTCCCAAAGCTGCTTTTGTTTTTTTTCTTAAAAAAACCCAAATAAACCTAAACTAAACAGGAACAAAATACATGAAGAAGCACTCCCAACTTAATCAAATGTAACAAATGAATATTTGTTAGCAATAAAGAGGTAGTTGGCATTTGCAGAATGAAAGTTTTCCCATATTGTTGCTTCAGGGTTTTTCCCATGAGAAAATGAAGCTACCAGACATATAATCCAGGCTGTACTCTAAATCTTTCCTGACAGCATTTCCTGTGCATAGCACTCCTGATAAATTTTGCCTTCCAATAAGAAACACGGTGGTTGTTAAAACATAGTTGGGTCCTTTAACGTAATTATGAAAGTATCTACTAATGCAAGATCAGTATCAATTCAAAAAATCTGTAAGGTTGAACAGTGTTAACTCTTTCCTTCAATCACCTCTAACTAGAGCTACAGGGAACAACTGAGATACCTGAATTATGAAGTGTGGTTGTACAGAAATGATGATGTCAACAACAGCAACAAAAAATAAAAGCTTCATAAAGGCTTTTGTCACATCTGTATTTCATAAGTCAGACAGTTCTACATTAATTTTTAAATAGTCTGTGCTTGCCCTTCTGCAGCATTTAGAGTAATGAATGCAAGTAGCAAATAGAGAGGTAACTCATAACTGCTTTTGACAACCCTAATTTTCAAACACCTGATCTAGTCATATATGATAACTACTATGAGCAGAGCTGCAAGGTCAGAGTGTCCAGATGCTGCCAGCTTAACTGACTGCTTCATTGTCTTTCCTTATATGTTGGTGATTTTGGTTTGGCTTGTTTTTTTGTTTTGATTGGGGTTTGTTTTTTTTTTAATTAGCAATTTAAATAAAGAATTAGAAAAGACACTTCTTTTATATAAATGATAGATATCTACACTTTACACATGAAATATAAAATGTGCATCATATATGTAATATCTTTGATACAAATATCTGTTTATTTTATAGTTATAAAAATCATTAAAGCTGTTTTAAGCAGTCTTCTAAACTTGGGACTGTCTAGCTTTCTAAAAAAATGGCTAAGTCTTCTGTGCCTACTGTGCACTTCTGTATAAGTAGCGTATACATTTTGGGGCACCTGTGTACTTGCAAACTACCTGTAAGTACCACATAAAAATTTCCCTGATGTTTTAAAACAACCTTTGCCTAGCGTACTTGTTAAACTACTTGCGTTTCAATTATCTATCTGTTAGGGAATGGACTTGGAAAGTCAGCTGCCTAAATGCAATTTCTGCTTTGCTGAGCTTTTGTTGCCTGACCATATACGTATTATTTATTATTTACATATCTTATATTGGTATCACAGTAGAGCTGCAGTGAGAAAAATATTCAAACTTAAAGAACTTAAGAGTGGTATGGTATTGAACACCTGTGATACACACTTACAACCAGTGTTGAACAATCTGTATATATTTTCCCTACTAGCAAATCAAACTAATTCTTTCAACTATGAAATTCACTTAGTGACTGGAATTAGCAAGATACTAACACCACATCATCAAGCATCAGCAGAGGAGCACTGTGGTAGCACATGTATGCACACAAACGCAAGAGTGCTTTAGATTTCAAACCTCTGGATATTGGAGACTTGACAGGAAAAGGAGTAGAAGGAAAGGATTTTCCTAGGAGTGTTTAATTTTATTTTATTATAACATATTCAGAAGCCAAAAATGCTACTAGTTCTTACTTAAACAATCTAAAACTCTCCATGTTGACAAGGCAGCAGAACCATAGACACTTTGCAAGTTATCACCACATGCTTGGCACAGTGTGTGAGGGATGCTTTGTGTGAGCACGAGCCACAAGTCTGACTATTACTGATCTAGACTAGGACAAATATTTGCAAGACTAATGATGGCTGGGTCAGGTGCAATATGGAGCATTTTAGGCAACCCTGAGATTTGCAAGAGATCAGAAGAGGTATGTATTTTATTCTCATACATAAAAGAACTGCCAGATGAAGAAAGCATGCTGGCTTTAAGTCTGGTGAGCAAAAAAGAGTAATGCGATAGAATTGCCAGTATATTTGATGAATATTTTATCCTTCTGTTCTGAAATGTTTAAAAAAATGTATTTTCCTCCAATTTCAAAGAAAATAATTATATGGGAAAAAAAACTGCTAAAGCTATGTACTTCCTCTGACAGTCTTGGCTTGATTGCTAGATTTTATGCCAAGATTATATAGGATCACTAAGCAGCATAAGGGATTGCAATGTGTCAGAGAAGTTGCAATCTGTCATGACTTATCACTCTTAAAAGCATTCATAATGGTGAGACCAAACCACAACTAACAGACATTTTAGGGCCACAGGACTGCTAACAACACCGACCCCACCAGTGTTTGAGGTCAGCTGCTAGAGAGATGCCAAAATTACAATAGGACAACTTGTTCAAGTGTTTTGCCACCCTCATTGTAAAAAATTTCTTTGTTATATCAAGTGTGAATCTATCTTCCTTTAATTTAAAAACATAACCCCTTGTCCTATTGCTAAGGGTCCTACTAAAAAGTCTGTCCCCATCTTCATATAAGCGCCATTTAAGTATTTAAAGGCTCCAACAAAGTCTCCCTGAAGCCTTCTTTTCTTCAACCCAAGCATCTAACAGAATGCTATACCAGGTGCTTTATACTTGCTCTGCATATGAACAAATACAAGTTTGAAAGAGACAGAAATAATTTACTAAGCTACTTCGCACAAAGCCAGTACTCACCTTGATAAAAGCAAGCCTGAAGAAGTACTAAGCCTGTCAGTACCACTGCACCAAATAAGCATTATTTCAATACAAGCAACAAGGTAAGTAAATTTGTAAGCAGAATTACCATGTTCCAGCTGAGCAGATGTATGGCCCATGTCCAGTGAAGCATATAGTACAACCAAGATGATCTTCAGATTTATTCCTGGTTTGGCCATTTCTAAACTTGAGCAAACCAGCCAAATCTTTTGGTAGGAAAATCAAAGCATTCTACAAAAATTTTTCATTTTGCATACATCCTAGAAAAAAATAGTTTAAAGGAAAAAAGGGACAAAAAAAAAAAAAAAGGCAAAGTTGGTCTGTTTTTTCTAAGAGGAAAATTATTTGGAATTTATTAATTCCTTTGTTACTCTCTAGATGCTTGTTTCATTTTTATGTTTTCAAAATTCTTTTATTTCTCTAAAATTTTATTTTAGAGAAAATATAAGTTAAATTTAATTAACATTTTAACAGTTCTATAGATAATTCATCTGCCATAATAAAATTGATGTGACATGGCTTCATGACCTAATCAACATTTTTAGTACGAGGTGTCCCTGCCCATGGAAAGGGGGTTGGAACTAGATGATCTTAAGGTCCTTTCCAACCCTAACTATTCTATGATTCTATGAACACCCACATACATTTATCGATGTACTTGTACATATGTTTATCCTTACATGCACCCACTGTGTTGCTCCATATTGAATGGATGATAAGATTCATTCAGGTGTAATTAGGTTTGTCTTTTTCCTGCTAACGGCAATACATTTGAATAGCTAGTGAAGCGCCAGTTAAAGTGGTGTAAGACCAAATCACAGAGCAATATCATTAATCTGGATAGAAGGTTTCTGAAAGGTGCAGAACACCATATGGAAAGCAATGATTCCTTAGTCCTAGCCTCCCTGTTATTGGATGAAATTTTGATCTGTAAATCACAGGAGTATGCTCACTTTTGACAGCAGCAAGGTATAAGATATTGTCAGTGATAATGTAAAACATTTTTACCAAAAAAAGAAAAAAAACCCTCTGCATGGGTACACTAACTTGTCCCCTGAAAGATGCAAGTTCAGAAGGCAGATGAAATCTTTTCTCCTGTGGGAGAATTAATTGCTGGGAAAAGCTAGTGGTATGTTTGGAGCGGGAGTCTTCACTCTAGTAGTCAGACAAGTAACAACTGTTGCACCCGGAAGTGTTTTTCTTTCCATGAAGGTAATTATCAGTGGGAAAAAAGCAAAAAGATTAAAAAAAAAAAAAGTAAAATAACTCTCCAGGCAACTGTATGAAAGGCGGCAATCTCTTCTCTGTCCATGCTACTCTTTATTTTGGAATTATTTTCATAATCAGATAAAAAACAAACCTTCTAGCAACATGTGGCTCAACATAAACTACTTCAACAAACACTTTCCCTTTAGATTCAACTATTAGAAAAATGCTTGTTTCTTTGATCAGAAAGAAAAAGTAACTGGACAGCTTTACCTGTTTTACACTTGCAAGTAAAAGAGAAGAAAGAGAAGTTTCATATAAGTGCTATCACTGTGCCACCAGCAATTCAGCAGTGGGCATTTCAGCAGTGTTGATTCTCTTTCAGGTAACAGCACCTTTTTTGTCTAGCAGTATGAGAAACTTCAACTGCTTTTGTTATGCTAGAGAAAAAAAAATCATAAATAAATCACCAACTCTTGTAGATACTGAAGAAATAAGAACATCACAGAGACTAAAATTTCCATCAAGTTACACATTTCATAGGATCATAGAATAGTTAGGGTTGGAAAGGACCTTAAGATCACCTAGTTCCAACCCCCCTGTCATGAGCAGGGACACCACACACTAAACTATGTCGCCCAAGGCTCTGTCCAAACTGGCCTTGAACACCTCCAGGGTTGGAGCATTCACAACTTCCTTGGGCAACCTATTCCAGTGCCTCACCACTCTCACTGTGAAGAACTTCTTCCTTATATCTAATCTACACCTCCCCTGTTTAAGTTTGAAGCCATTACCTATTGTCCTAGCACTACAGTCCCTAATGAAGAGTCCCTTCCCAGCATCCTTGTAGGCCCCCTTCAGATACTGGAAGGCTGCTATGAGGTCTCCACGCAGCCTTCTCTTCTCCAGGCTGAACAGCCCCAACTTTCTCAGCCTGTCTTCATACAGGAGGTGCTCCAGCCCCCTCATCATCCTTGTGGCCCTCCTCTGGACTTGCTCCAACAGCTCCATGTCCTTTTTATGCTGAGGACACCAGAATTGTACACAGTACTCCAAGTGAGGTCTCACAAGAGCAGAGTAGAGGGGCAGGATCACCTCCTTCGACCTGTCTTTAGAAAACAATACATAAAGGCACAAGGAAGCTGTCTTTGTCATCTACATACTTACATTCTGAATATATTAAGAAAAAAAAGAGAAAATATTAGGCTGCCAAAACCCATTATCTAGAATCCACAACTTGCTGAAATCGCTGCTCACAAAGATGCAGAGCTGCATGAGTTAAGATGACAAGTGTGCACGTAGGGTAATAAAACAGCTAAGAAAAGGTCACAAGGCAACATCGTAAGAAAGGCATTCATTGTTAACATTATAGTTACTCCTTTTTGAAGTTATTATGTCACTTCGGCCTTGCCTAATTGCCCAAATACTGTCTCCGTGGCAGGTGAAATAGTTTATTACTCAGAAAAGCTTATGGCGAAAGCAGGACCAGGTAAAATACTATGGAATCTGAACCCTCTTGAGCTTTAGTAAGTGTTCATAGTTAAAGAATATACTTTCAATATTTGAATGAGGGATTGGGCCTGAATCTTACTAAAATTCTGACACATGCTCCTGCAGCATTCAGAGGCTGTAAAAAGATCACTTCTCTTTCCATAATTTTAGAAGACTGCTCTGAGACATCTCTACATTCATAATTCCTTGACCTCTCTTTAACTACCACCCTATCCTAACTTTTTAATCTTCTCTATTTCCTCTTGAAGGAAACACTGCTTCACTCTACATTTTTTCTTCCTAGAAATATGTGTGCACACATTGATAATTTAGAAACCTGCTGGCTACAGAACTATTAAAATGCACTGGATCTGAAAGAATGCGAAAGCAACAGCAAGCACTGCTGTCCCACCACAGGAAGGTCAGACATGATAAATGGGCACTTAATTCCCAAAAGAATTTTTTTTTCTTTTGCAATTCTACTGCATCAGTTTTTTAAACTATTTCAGCAGAGATGCTTCAGAGGAGAGAGAGCTGTAGAAAGAGTACATCCAGGTAGTACAAAACTGGCATTACCATGCAATAGTGACTAATTCCAATACAGTCTTAGGGATGTTCTCAAAAGGGAAGAAGAAAGTTTAAGTAAGCTTTATTTTTCTTAGAAATTTGGAGAAATTGCTCTTTTTATGGCTGTCCCCAGTTGGAAAAAAATGAGGGATTGCGAAAGGAATGTACACCTACTCCTAGGAAGAGATAAAGGAGGAGGTAGGTGGCTGGCAACACTGTCATATACATAGAAAATATGAAATTTATGAGGAAGAAAAAACCTGTGGATAGAAAGACTTTTGACAATTGCTGTATTTTAAAGAAAGTTCTTCTTTTATCTTTCTGTCAAATAGTTTTTTCTTAGTCTCAGTCCTATATCTAATAATGTGGGCAATTATCTTCGCTTCTCTTCGCAGAACAGAGTAAGGTCAAGGGGACAATTCAATGGGATCAAGCGCATGGCAGGTTGGATTCCCTATTAAGGATCTAGTACGTTCCATGTGGCTTTGTGAGACACATAGTTATCCCCTGTATTTTCTTCAACTGTAGGAGGGAGAGAGGAGGAAAAAGGCATAGTGCCTGGGCAGAGCTAGTTGTGAACACATTTAGAGGTGCTGCATGAGGGCAGACAATGCAGCTTCTGTTGGTGTGCTCAAGAACTGGCTGGTAAAGTTCAAAGCAAGACAAAGACTGATCTTCAAGTCTTAATGCAGGGATGCATGACTAGGGTCATAGTGAGTTTACCGTTTCTTCTTTGAGAAGATCAAGAAGTCAAAGCTACAAATACATTTCCCTTTCTCCACTTAAAAATCTGGAAATAGGAACACAACAAAATGCAGTGTTCTTGTTTCTTCCTTAGGCAGTGAGGAACGATGATCAGCCATGAGACAAATCATAGAAAACTTTCCTGTTGATAATCTTCACTTTTCCATGAGTGTTGTTAACTCTGCATTGTTTTATGAAAAAAAAGTTAAATATAGTCAAAAGAAAAGAAAAATTTACAAATGGATTTGTTTTAAAAAACATATTTTCTTCAGAAAATGTATATGAGCCTCAACTCAGCTTATGCAAGCAGAGGTTTGCAACAACCCTTTCTACCACAAGGCTTATTGTCCATGATTCACTGCCTCAAAGATCTGCTCCTTTCTCATACAGGCATTTGAGTGAAGGCCTCATCTTAATAATCAAAAAAGGTGTTAAAACTTATCACACACAACTTTCATAAAGACGAAAGGATGAAAAGTCAAGAGCTTCTATCTTTACATAAAATATAATGTTTTGTTTGTAGGCATTACATCTCTGGCAGCCTTCAAGGCCAGGCTGGGTGACATGGTCTAGTGTGAGGCATCCCTGCCCATGGCAGGGGCTTGGAACTAGATGATCTTAAAGTCCTTTCCAATCCAAACCATTCTGTGATCCTATGACTATCAGGCTTCAAAGGCAGAAATCTTAAATTTATTTCTGCTAAGTCGACACTAATTTAGTGTATATTGTCTTGTTGACAATTGCAGCTAGTCACAGGAGCTGTATTTTCCCAGTTGTGGAACTGATGGTTTACAAATGATTTCATATTTTCTTTCAATTTCACTTCTTCCTTATTAGAAAGCAGAGGAAGCTGAGATAATAGCATTCTTCAGGGGGGGAAAAAAAAAAAAAGTCTTCCAGAGAAACTCAGACATGGAATTTCAGGAATAATATATTACAAACATTTCTGTTGGGAGCAGCTATCACCACCAGATCACCCTAGGTCCTGAGCTCTGCCAATGTACTAAAGAAGTAGCACACACAGGAAAACACAGAACTGCTCTCATTAGCAAATCAATACAGCAAATAGATGAAGTATTCTGACTTTAAAATTAATGATGGAAATACACATCATTAACTTCAAATGGGATTTTCTATGAGCTGTAGTAGCTAGTCTTCAAATGGGCATCAATAGTTGTGAGGAAAAGCTGAAGGCCAGTATACAAATTTTAATCCATAATAGGTACAACAGCTATACCACTAATAAGAAAGAGTACACTTTTCTTCACTTTTCAAACATGGGAAAATACATTCCAAGCAACTCCTATTCCAAGTAAGAAGAATATCCTAGCAAGAGTTCTATCAATAAAATGTTATCCCCTTTCATTATGGGATGGAAATTTTAACACTATTTTGTTGTAAATTAATACTACTAGATCATTATCTGGTACAGAAATGATGCTTGTCCCTTAACCTGCATGTTGCTCTAAGAAACAGAAATATTTTTGAGCAAATGTAATGTTCTAACAAAGATTTTATTTTCACACCACCACCCACAAAATCAGCCCATGCAATCAGCTCAGCTATAAAGCCTCAACAAAAGCAAAGAAAGAGAGGGGGAGGTGGAAAGGGGCTGGAGAAGAAGAGAAAGAAGAGACATAGAGGCAGAGGGAACTGTCGCTACATATATAAGGAATTACCAAAGTCAGAAGCAATATTTAATGCTGAAGTCACGCTCAAGCTCCATTCTTGGATCCAAAAGAGACTGCTCTGAAATTAAGATGTATTAGACCATGAGGACCCAAAGTAGGCACTGGGAAATGAAATTGCTATCTCTGTCACTTTTTAAAATGAAATTCCTTTCATGCCTTTTTTATACAAAACTTGAAATAATCCCATCATATCTTTTAGAATAAAACTACCACAGTTACTGCAACTGTTTTTTTTTTGCTCAGCTATTCCCAAAGGAATTAAAGAAATATTAGGAGTTTAAAAGTTCAGCAACTTCATGATATTTCTGAAGCTGGCATGAAGTATATTTTTATCCAACTGACCGTAATTACTTCAGTAGTCATTTCAGGTTCTTGCACAATTCCACTACTGCACAACCCTTCCACAAAAATTTGCAGTGCTTACATGATCAGATCACAAAGGAAAGGTCTCTTAGCTTCCAATGCCAAATACAGAAAAAGAGGAAATACATCAAACAGTTTTACATCAAGTAAAGACAAGACAAGGATTTGGGTATGCTTTTTAGATACTTTTCATCTTATAGTCATGAGAAAAATTCCATATGGTATATGAGAGACTGCGATGAAACTACTCTGTATTCTTTACATAATTTGTCAATGGTGCATAGTCCTCTGAATGCTGGAGATAAATACAAAGATGTGCAGCAGTGGGAGCTGTACTCCCTCTACACTTTCTGATGGGAACAAGTGGGAAAAAACTAATAAATTTGATGCCATAATTGAGGAAAAAGGAAACGAACTAAAGTGCCCTATTCATGCCAGATTTCAACCCTATATATTTTAAGCAAAAGCAACTTTATTTAAGCCAGCTATCAGTAAGCTACCAAGGGGAAAATATTGTAAAGATCTATTGCAGTAAATAGCTTCCTTTGTCCCCTCTTCAGGAGAAGTTAGCACAGTCCCCAGTGCCTGACACCACAGTGTGGGGAAAAGAGATCCCTCTGTTAGTGACTTGAGTTTTCCCACCATGAGCCTAATAGGAAACCTGGGTGAGATCAGGGACACATTTCCTATCTCCAACCACCATCCTTCCCTTCCCTTGGGCAGCGGCTAAACAAAAACACTGTGCTACAGCCTACCAGGGACTGGGTGGTAGAAGCCCTACGTGAGACCCCAGCAAGGCAGCCAGCTCCAGGTGGCACCATGAGCTTCAGGACCCGCCCCAAGGCACCCAGGAGAAAACCCTGTGCAGAACAGTGGATAACTCTGCAATAAGACTATTGGAGTTATATATGTGGAGACTACTTAAAAATTGCAGGACCTTTACAGTTAATTCTCCACACTGTACAGACACCTTACTGCATAAACAGATTATCTATTAGTATTTTAATAACAATTAATTGCTATTATAATATTTAAGAGAGACAGTGTATTAAGGCTCTTATCAGCAGTATTATTCTATAGGAACCACCGAAAATAAATTACACTAACCCAGCTCAGCAAAATCAGGGGTTAAATACAACTCTTGACTCTGACTATAATTATATATATTATAATAACTAAGAGAGACAGTGTATTAAGGCTCTTATCAGCAGTATTATTCTATAGGAACCACCGAAAATAAATTACACTAACCCAGCTCAGCAAAATCAGGGGTTAAATACAACTCTTGACTCTGAGTTCAGACTGGATCTGCTACAGATTCAACATTTCCACTTACAGAAAGACCACCTTACCTCATCAAACTCAGCTTCTATTTAGGTCAACAAGAATATTAGTAAGTTATTGTTGACTTGTTTCCCAAAGGTGTTGGGAAGTGAAATAACTATTTGACAGCTACTTTGAGATCATAAAAAAGATGATTGATTATTCCAATTTAACATACTCAGTGCTCACTCTAATCTATGTATCTTATTTCATATAAATATATCAACTCTCTTTTTTTATTTATACCTTCAGTTGTGTACTGCTAAAATATATACAGCATAGAGTCTTTTCTCCAGGCAGCATGGAATTGCACAATACAATTAAATGGGAGCAGCCAGGCAGACCAAATAGGCAGAGCTCAATAGCAAGAGAAATCAGTATGTCATGCATGTTTGACACAAAAAGATCAAGAGAATCACTTCTCAAAAAGCATCTCAAATTTTTCCTTATTGGCTAATGACTTTTACCTCAAGTTGAAGAGTTTTGTTCAGTATTTGGATACTAACAGATCACAGTATCATAGAATAGTAAGGGTTGGAAAGGACC